>NC_133191.1:8135000-8357500 GCF_049306965.1 Danio rerio
CACGAGAGGCAATCTCTCTGCAATCATTACAAATTTAGGATTAACCCACAAGTAAAAAATGTATTAGCCCAATCCGCGGGTCACATGTGTTTTGAACCATGGCTTGGGATCCGTACGAATCACAGATCAATCATGATCCGTTACACCCATAGCGTTTACATGTGGAGCAAAATCAGAGTAAATCTAGCTGTGGCAATATGTTAATGCTTAGGTTATGCACTTTTAAGCTACGATCGTCCAGCAATTAATGCCACAAATCATATTCATGCAGCACTGATTACATAAAATTTGTGCATGTAATTGAAAACGTAACATTCTGTAGTGCATACTTAATGTTTACAAATATTTCCCGATTTCATTCATCACACAGTAGCAAGCCTTCATCTTCTCATCGGTGACATGTAGACTAAACAGTCTCTCAGTCATTGTGTCTAATGATTTTGTATCTTCATGGACACTTTTAATCAACACAGGCTCATTGTGAATACGTGCCCCTGTGAGTATTTCTGGAGAGGGAGAATTATGTAGCCAGAGGTACATATGGCTGCATTTCGTCTTTAAAATGAACGCAACGATTACCTCAGTTTGGCTTTTTTCGCTGTTACCAGGTTGCCCAGTGGTTACCGGTTTTCAGCTTTCTTCAAATTGTCTTCTTCTGTGTTCAACAGAAGAATGAAATTCCTAAAGGTTTAAAACCACTCGAGGGTGAGTAAGTAGTGTCAAACTAGTGATGTCCTGTGAGAGAATATTCCTTCATTTATTGTCCTTCAGCTTAGTCCTTTTATTCATCAGGGGTCGCCACAGCGGAATGTACCGCCAACTTATTCAGTATATGTTTTACGCAGTGAATGCCCTTCCAGCTGTAACCCACTCATTCACACACATACACTACGGTCAATTTAGCATATTCAATTCCCCAATAGTGCACGTCTTTGGGCTGTGAGGGAAACCGAAGCACCTGGAGGAAACCCACACCAACACGGGGAGAACATGCAAACTCCACACACAAATGCCAACTGACCGGTCGGGACTTGAACCAGAGACCTTCTTGCTATGAAGCGACAGTGCTATCCACAGAGAGACTAGCGAAACTTAATTTTACTCTAATTAATAAGATAAAAACATATTACAGACATGAGTATATTACACATCTGAATTATAATATTTATTGGTGTTGATTACAGTGGATAATTCACAGAATTGTCCAACATTAAACATGCCAAAGCAAACATGTAGAAAATGACAATGGTGATCATTCAAACTGGAACCATGGTTAAAACCTAGTTTTTACATAGTTCACTATTTATTGGGCATACAGACGTATAGTTATAAACTTTTAACACAGCAGCAAACAACACAGATATACTGTACGTCTCAGGACAGACACCATTGCAGCATTCAGGACTGATAATGTACACACAGAAGAGAACACTACATTTTCAGAGAATCTTTTTGACTCTCATTTCTGTAGTTGCGCAGAAAACAAGTATTTCGACTGTGCATTTTAGATTTTGGCAGTCAGTGTTACCGTAAGAAATGCGTTTATCTTCTGTGATTAAGAAACATTCAGGTTTGAAATGACAAAAACTTAAGAAATCACTCATTTGGACCATGACTGCAGTGGCACGCTGCACTGAAGACCCCAAATCCAACAATGTGCATAAAAAAAATCCAAAATTGCATCCAAAGAAACCTTCCCTGTTTCTTTAAGATTAAAAGAGATGAATTTATGATCTATGGAAGCTTAGTTTTCTGACAAAAGTGATTTCATAAAAGTACTTTTTATCTGACAATTATCTGCCTTTTTTTTACAATTTGAGATTGTATGTCACTATTCAAATGTAAACTCGCATCTGAGCGATTACCCCTCCAGAAAAAAAAGATTGTGAGAATTCTAATAACGCTTTTGGCAAGCAATAATACAAATAATCAGGGCTTGACATTAACACCCTCCAACCCGCCAAATACAAATAGATTTCAGCTGTGGCGGGTTAGATAGCCGCTCCCACTAGCCACTTTGGCTGGTTGGAAATCATTTTAAAATTGTAGTTTTCTCAAAAGCAGGGTTTGAAAATAAATATGGCCCAGTATTTGTGCAAATGTGATCTTAGAACCAAGCAGCAGCATGACTAATTATGACTTTTTAATTCTCACAATTTAGATTTTCTTCTCAGCACTGCTCATTTACATCCGTCAGACAAAAGGTCAGAACTGTGAGATCGGTCACATTTTTTAATTGTTGTTCTGCTCTATTCTGAAAATAAGCTTACGCAATTATCAGCTTTTCCAAAAGCTGTTTTTAGTATACTTTAAGGGATATTTCACAGAAGTATGTGTCAAGTGTCATCATTTACTCCTCCTTTACTTGTTCCAAACCAGTTTGGGTGTCTTTCTTCTGTCGAACACAAAAGAAGTTATTTTGAAAAATGTTGAAAACCGGTAACCATTGACTTTCATAGTATTTGTTTTTTCTACTATGAAAGTCAATAGTTGTTCATTTGTAACATATTTCTGATTATGTTATGTGTTCAAAATATATTCTGAAAAGACAAAAAGGTTTGGAAGCACTTGCGGGTGAGTAGATAGTGACTAAAATAATATTTGCAAGATAGAAAATCCGAATGACGATTGACAGAAAAAAAAAGTTTCTTTGTCGAGCATAAACAAGTGTAATTGCGACTTTTTATTCTCACAATTGAGATTTTCTTCTCAGGACTGCTCATTTACATCGGAACAGTAAAAAGGTCAGAATTGCGAGATCGATCACATTTTCTATTGTTATTCTGCTTTATCCTGAAAATGAACTTCCGCAATTATCAGCATTTCCAAAAGCTGTTTTTGGAATACTTTAGGCGATAGTTCACACAAAAAAAACTGACATTTCTGTCATCATTTACTCCTTCTTTACTTGTTCCAAACCAGTTTGGGTGTCTTTCTTCTGTCAAACACAAAAGAAGCTATTTTGAAAAATGTTGAATCCCGGAAACCATTGACTTTCATATGATTTGTTTTTTCTACTATCAAAGTCAATAGTTGATCATTTGTAACATATTTCTGAATATGCGTTCAAAATATATTCTGAAAAGACATAAAGGTTCGGAAGCATTTGAGAGTGAGTAAATAGTGACTTAAATAATATCCGCAAGTGCTCATTTAGGTCTCACAGTCAGAATTGTGAGATATTGTTATTTTGCTTTATGCTGAAAATGAACTTCCGCAATTATCAGCATTTCCAAAAGCTGTTTTTGGAACACACTAAATGCTTTAAGCTAAAGTTCACACAAAAAAACAGAAATTTCTGTCATCATTTACTCCTCCTTTAGCTTGGGTGTCTTTTTTTGTCAAACTCAAAAGAAGCTATTTTGAAAAATGTTAAAAACCGGTAACCATTGACTTAGAAATAGTATTTGTTTTCCCTACTATGAAAGTCAATAGTTTATATATTCGTTTAAAAAGACAAAGGTTTGGTGGTGGATGAGGAGATTCCCCCCATGTGTAAAGCGCTTTGAGTGCCCAGAAAAGCGCTATATAAATTTAAGGAATTATTATTATTATTATTATTTGGTAGCACTTGAGGGTGAGTAAATAGTGACTTAATTTTTAATCTGCAGTGAAAAAAACACAAAAGGGATTATTATGCTAATGTTCATGTGTGTGATTAGCTGTGCAAATCTTTAGAACCTATTCAGTGCTAAGTTACATTACATCATAGTGCCCTACTGCCTGATAACCATCAACACTTTGTGGTAGAACTCTACATCCAAAAGTGCATTTATATTTATGCCTAAACATTAGGCCAGTATCTATTATTTTTAATAGTACTACATGAGCCCGGGAGGTAAAGTAATCCGATATAAAGCTCATTGATATGTTTCAGCCTTTCCAGTTCCAGGGAATACACAGATCCCCGTCCTGCATGACTGAATAGAAATGCGACACACACAGATGAAGACCTTGCATTTGAGGAGATCGTTCCTCCATCAGACGCCGGCAGCAGGGGATCATCTGATTGCTGGACACGCTGGGCTCTTTAGACAGGCTGCGCAGACACAAATCCTCCAGACAGCTGGAAATGATGTCTTCTTCCTCCGCCTCCAACCTGTAGAAACAATGCTTTGTGGTTTAATAGAAGCAGACTTTAAAGAGCTGCTATATAAAACATCTTAAGGAGTAATCTTGTCGTTGCAAAGCTACAAACATTTTTTTTTTATAATGCAAAGCCATTTAAGTTCAACCACTGAAAGTCTATTAGCCCCCAAAAACGATGCAAAATTGAATAAACCATTTGAATTTGAGGCTTCTGGTGAAATACGATCAAGATGAAACCAATGAGGTACATACTTTCCTAGTGGGATTACAACCAAGAACATTATCACCTTATTTTTAAGTTTATGAAGATTGTATAGCCGTTGGTTCACACCGAAAGTGGTGAGAGCATCAAAATAGTCGGAAGTCATTCATTTTCAATGAGAGCTGGCGGCGATAAGCGGCAAGGAGCAGTGCGGCGCGTCTCCGCTGGTGTGGGCGTCGAGGAGAGTTGAAATCAAGTCAACTTTATGGTAATGAGCTATGACGCGGTTAGGCGGCATGCAATCAGAATGAAGAAGTCCAACGCTTGAAAGGAGTTCAGAGAACTCAGACCTATGAACTTTGCGTTCGCCGGATTTTTAATTATTTACGATGTTTTCTTACAGGAACATACATTAAATAAGTTACTAGCGAGTTACTGATGTGCATTAATGTTATATATATATATATATATATATATATATATATATATATATATATATATATATATATATATATATATATATATATATATATATATATATATATATATTTAATTATCTTTAAAAAAGCGGGAATCTCATGCAACAGTGCAAAACAGTAATGCTGCTTCAAGATATTTCAGACATTGGATAATTAAATAGAGCAAAGCCACACCACATGCAACGTGATCTTCCATTGTTGAGTGAACTTGATAAGAAGTGCGCAGCATTTTAACGCTAGAAAGCATGTTTTATGCAGGAATGTAACTGATATGCTGCATCGGCCCCTTTAAGTACGAGGTCAATGTAACGAATTTTGACGCTCTCGCCGCCGGAGCTGAAGGCAGACAGCGTTGTCGCCAGGGCTGCCAGAGTGACCTAATAATGCGCATTCACACGTTTGTGACTTAAGGAGACGTGGCTTTGAAGGGCAGGGAAGGGTCGTTAAATTTCTAAGCTATTATGCTAATGCTAGCATTCTGGCAGATCACCTACTGCACCTTTAAGGCAGCGTACAGAAAATAAACATAACACCAGCAAAGAAACAAGACACAGATGAACATAAATACCCCTATTGCCGACTATTGTTTGGGAAGTGTTTTTGCAGAGCAACAACAAACAGCACGCAGAAAAATAAATGCACAGCACCTTGCAAGGTATGCACCGTGGATCAAAGCGATCACTCGATGCAGAAGTATAAACCAGGCTTGAGCATCAAGCCCTGACATGAGCTGCTGAATCATCAGAGCTGAGAGCTTATTAATATTCACGACCCTTCCAAATATGGTCAAAGCGATCCATACAACAGGGTTTAAAATGGACCTTTAAAACCAATTTTGGAGAATCCTTGCACTTAACTAAGCCACATACCTTTTATGTAGTAATCAGAAAACAATTTAACATACTGCATCAATAAAACAAACAAATATTATAGAAACAAATGATGGAGAACTGAAAGATGAATCATGCGCAGGGTAATTGATTAGTTTTAGTGATGAGCGGTCAAACACTGACTTGTCTTTGCTCAGCATGCGTCTGCGGGCCTCGTGAGCCTGACTCTGGAGGAAGTTCTGCAGCTGGAGGGTGTCACACATGGTGGGGATGATGAAGTGGCCCATCTCATGCAGGCAGGGGGTGGAGCGGTCACTATGGTAACAGAATAGAATAGGGGAAAAAACAACAATGATTGACGGGACATTAAGCAGCACAAAGACTTCTCGGAGAACAGTGAGGAGACGCATCAGTCAGAAATACAACAGAGCCACAGGAATAACATCTTACCATTCATCCGCAATCTGTTCAGTATGATCTCTGCTGATGCGCATTACTGATACTATTCTGACTTGTAGGATTTCAAGCTACAGCGGTCAAGTTGTCATGAATGTAACTCTTCGGATTACTTTTAGAGCCTGGTCACATCAATAATGAAACCTATGACAAGTGCATATTTTATTGACATATCATTATATATACACTTGAAGTCAGAATTATTAGTCTCACTGTGTATTTTATTTTACAATTTCTGTTTCACAGAAAGATCCTTTCAACACATTTCTAAGCAATAGTTTTAATAATTAATTTCTGGGGGGGGGGGTTCGCCTACACAGTAGGTTCGCCTCACAGCAAGAAGGTCGCTGGTTCGAGCCTCAGCTGGCATTTCTGTGTGGAGTTTGCATGTTCTCCCTGTTCATGTAGGTTTCCTCTGGGTGCTCTGGTTTTCCCCACAAGCCCAAAGACATGTGGTACAGGAGAATTGGGTATGGTAAAATTGACCGTAGTGTATGAGTATGTGTGTAAAGGAGTGTGTGTGGATGTTTCCCAGTGATGGGTTGCGGCTGGAAGGGCATCTGCTTCGTAAAACATATGTTAGATAAGTTGGAGGTTAATTCCGCTGTGGCTGCCTCAGATTAATAAAGGGACTATGCCGAAAAGAAAATGAATGAATTTCTAGAGGTGTAATGAATCATGGTTAATTCGTGATTTATACCGATCACAACGCGCAGATCAGAACACGTGCCTTATGGATTAATAATTTTTTTCTTTACTAAATTTGTATGAGAGATAAAATATAATGACGAAATAAGTTGTGGTGTGTTATTCAGGATGTGGTGGGTTTCTTAGGTTATTAAAGGTGTTTTCTGTCACTGC
This sequence comes from Danio rerio, assembly GCF_049306965.1. Taxonomy (NCBI): domain Eukaryota; kingdom Metazoa; phylum Chordata; class Actinopteri; order Cypriniformes; family Danionidae; genus Danio; species Danio rerio. The sequence goes on from NC_133191.1 coordinate 8,141,918, forward strand.
TTGTTTAGCCTGTATTAATGTATTTAGTATAAGCTGCAGGATTAGTCTTTAAAAGATCGGGATCTCAACACCCACGCAACATAAATTATAAATTATGGTGATTTGCATATGTTTACTAATCCTTCGAATCGCTGCAGTCAAATCTGTGTTTAAAAAACGCAAAGATCAAGAAAGAGATTCAATCTTTAGTTTACAAACAGTCAAATAACACAGAAGTACTGGCATAACAGTTTATAGTTTAGATAAAACCACAGATGTCCTTATCAGCAACAGTAGTAGTAACTTACTTCCACTGTATCTGCTCAGCTAAGGGAACAGAACCAACCCCATGATGTCAGACACAGCGATATTCCAAGATGGTAGTGCCCTAGGTCTAAATGCTATAGTAAAACATGTTGTTTTCTTCTAAATTATTACATTAATTGAGTTTGTTACATAGAGTTGAAGTCAGAATTATTAGCCTCTTTGAATTATTCACCCCTCTGTTTAACTTTTTCAATGATGACAGTAAATAATATTTGACTAGATATTTTTCAAGACACTTCTATACAGCTTAAAGTGACATTTAAAGGCCTAACTAGGTTAATTAGGTTAACCAGGCAGATTAGAGTAATTAGGCAAGGTATTGTATAATGATGGTTTGCTCTGTAGACAATCGGAAAAAAAAATAGCTTAAAGGAGCTAATAATTTTGTCTCTAAAATGGTTTTTAAAAAAAACTTAAGACTGGTTTTATTCTAGCCGACATAAAAAAATAAGACTTTTTCAAGAAGACAAAATATTATCAGGCATACAGTGAAAATTTCCTTGCTCTGTTAAATGTCATTTGGGAAATATAAAAAAAATGTTAAAAATTCAAAAGGGGGCTAATAATTCAACTGTTGGTATATGTTTGCATAAAAGTGGAAATCAATTTACAAAATAATGTAAACTTGACTAAGTGCTTCCTTTCCCCTTGAAAGGGCACCTATTTTTACTCCTTTTTCAAGATTTAAGAGAAGTCTTTTTTGTTTCAGCTTAAAAAAAAAACTCTCCCCGCCCACCGTTCTGATGTGCCTGTCAGAGTGTGCCTCAATCTCCACCTCGGCTGCATCAGATAAACAGCACAGTGACAGACGGTGAAGGAAGCAGAACTCATGTAACGTTTCTGAGAAATACTACATTAAGAACTTTACCAATGCTTATTTTATGTATTGGTTAAGCTTAATCCAAGCCTTTCTGCAACGATGATTCACACACAATGTCATCACAAAGTTCACACACACACACACACAGCACACGCGTTTAACTTTGCACTGTTTTTCCCAAGCAAATGTGACAGGATACACATTATAATTCACTGCTGTGTGGATATCCGTTATGTTAATGTACAAAATAAACCTGATTTAACGTCCACAAACCAGTATTGAAGCATCTTCTTTTATAATTGGTCTGACATGCGGCTGTGGTGATAAAGACGGTAAAATCGCTGTAATTCATTACAAACATGCACTGTTTTAAAAGGTTTTAAAATTGTAAAACTCATTCTTGATCACACATGATGATCACAGCTGATCACAGACAGCTGAAAAGATCTTTTAATCCCAGTTGCATTGCGCACATCCCGTCTTACTGATATGATTATATGCGTTACTACGAAGACAAGTTAAAATGCAGCTGCCAATCTATTGGTGGCTGGGGAAACCACACTTCTATGTCACTTTGTGGTGGGGATCTTAATATGGGAGGGATTTGGATACTATTTTAATGTCATGTAATATATATAAAAAAAGAGAGAAATGTTGTGTTTCTATCACTTCAATATGACTGTGGACATACTATATTTACACACAGTTCTGTCCAAACAGCTTACAAAAGATGATTTTTATCATAGGAATCTTCTCGTTCATTTCATCTTGTGCAATTAGGAGCACCCTGCCTTAAAATATTTAAAAGCTGTAAACAAAGTCCCTCAAACAAAAGGCTGGAATGGAAGTATACAAGTATTTACTTTTCCAAGGTCATCAAGAGGCCCTGCAGGCTGCGGGGGTGCAGGGAGAGACGCTGAGGTGAGACTCTTCTGAGAAAGCTGCTGAGGGTGTTATAGTGTTCCTCCAGAGTCAGACCTGGACCCAACCGCTCCATGTGGACTACATGAATCCCTCCCAACAGGTGACTGATGCGCTCCTTCAGTGCGGCCGACTGCTCAAACAGGCTTCTGTAGCTTGGTAGTCTTTCAAAGAGCTGAAATGGACACAAAGAAATGCATTATAGTCAGCGTACATGTTAGTAATAAGGAGTGAGGGTTACCGCTTTCAACTGAAACCTTTGCTAAAACCCGCCCTCCTTAGTTACTGTTGCTAAGCCTGTCAAGCTTTAGTGCCTGACACGTCTATTAGTCAAGTCAAGTCAAGTCAACTTTATTGTCAATCAAACCATGCAACAGTACATTACACAGCAGACTGAAATTGCGTTTCTCCCATACTCCAATGTGCAATTTAAAAACAAAAATATGACACACACTAGACATAAACTAAACATTTAACTAATATAGTACAAGATAAATTAAATAATAGACACTAATAAACTGTGAACAGCTACCATATATCCTATTGTTCCAGAATATGACCAAGTTGAGGTATTTATTGTAGTGCAATTAGGTGCAGTATGGCAAAAGTGCAAAGTGCAAAGTAGCAGCTTAGAGGTAAGTGAATTTTGTAAACATGTTACACGTGCAAGGAATATTAACATAAAAACATTGAGTTTGCTTTTCTCACAGTTCCACAGATTTTTGTGTGTGTGGGCTGTGGATTGTGATTTTATAATCCAGTTTTCATGGGTGAGTTGAGCAGTCTAATAGCTTGAGGAAAAAAGCTATTAATGAGTCTATTAATAGCTAAAAAGCTATTAATGAGTCTATTACAATATGTATGCGCCAGTGTCAGACATTCCCAGGGATATAATTAGACATTTTTGGCAAACAGGTGAGATATCAGATAAAGCCAGACAAAAAAAGGACTGCAGTATGCATCACAGGGGTATATTCAACACATAAAACGTAACAGATAACAAAATAATTGAATAAAAATTGAAGCTAGAGCCTAGGCACCTCATACGCTGACCATTCAACAGCTTAGTTCATGCACAGCAGGATAGGTGAAATTTAAAAATAATCTAATAATAACAAATTAAACCATGATTTCTCTTTTTTTAACTTTTCTTTTAGCCAAAAAGCCTGATAGACTAATTGTTGTGTAATGCAATATAGCATTAGTAACCAGCAAGGAAACATGCATGACCAGTCCTTTTACACAATTCATTCATAGAAAGAGAAGTCAGAAAGTGGAAATTGGTGGATTTGTGCCAAATATAAGAATCACTGACTCATAACAATGTACAGTACCTATAACTGTCAGTATGTTTGTGTGCTCTTTATACAGTTTTGATTTTAGTTTGCAGCTAAGTGGAAGAAATAAATAAATTAAAATGCAAGTCAAAGTATAAATAGCAGAAGTGAACAAATAAATTTTCCCTCCCAGCAAATATTAATCCGACACTAAATATAAAAGCTGACACTAACCCGCTATACTGTCAAAATGGCCACCATGGTCACCACCCATCTTAAAAAGCTTCCCCGCTCACATATACTAATGTGCCACAAACAGGACATTAATATCACCAACCATTCCCATTTTATTAAGGTGTATCCATATAAATGGCCCACCCTGTAGATGTTGGACTGAAGCAGCTGATATTCATTTACACTGATGAATTGCAGAGGGTTGCTGAAAAACTGCTGAGAGATTTCAGCTGCTGTCTGGGCCTTCACTGCCTTTTTACACCTCTCTTTCTTCATGTGTTCAATACTTTTCCCTGTGTAATTTCATTTTACTACACATTTCATTACACAGATTTGTTTTCTTTGCATACAGTATATGGATTTATTTGTTTGTTTGTATTTGTTTGTTTTTCCCCAGTTTCTACTTAACGGAGAGAAGATTTTTTAACACATTTCTAAACATAATTGTTTTAATAACTCATCTCTAATAACTGATTTATTTTATCTTTGTCATGATGACAGTAAATAATTATTGACTACATAATTTTTAAGACACTTCTATACAGCTTAAAGTTACATTTAAACGCTTAACTAGGTTAATTAGGTTAACTAGGCAGGTTTGGGTAATTAGGCAAGTTATTGTATAACGAAGTTTTGTTCTGTTGACTACCTGAAAACAAATAGCTTTAAGGGGCTAATAATTTTGTCCCTTAAATGGCTTTTATAAAATTGAAAACTGCTTTTATTCTAGCCAAAATAAAGTAAATAAGAATTTCTCTCTCTCTCTCTCTCTATATACACACACACTCACTCACACACACACACACACACACACACACACACACACACACACACACACACACACACACACAAACACACACACACACACACACACACACACACAGCTTAATTATCTTTTAATTAAGAAAAAAACACATTTCTATTTTCTAATGATATTTCACTTACAAACTAAACATTAGAATGAGGTTTCATATGTGTGCTGTACCTTTGTCCATTGATGGTGGACATCTGTTGTTCCCAACATCACATGCCCAGAGGCATTCATCCCTGATTGGTCAGTAAAAATGATTATGTGCCCTAAGTTTTATAAAAAGAGAGAAAACGGAGTCAATATTTGTACACATGGAACATTTGGGCCCATCTAATCCCATCTCATGAATGGTATTTTCATGGCTACCTCTCAGGTTGAGCAGAGCCTCGGGGCTTTGTGTGGAGAGGCGACTCAGACTCTGCAGCTGACTGCATTTGTGTGCAACTCCCCATTTGCGCTGCCATCTACAGGACAGAAAACCACATGATACTGGCAACAGGATGTGAGAACAAGATACTGTGTCCAGCAGGTCTACAGCTTTTAGTATTACATATACTGGCATAAAAATAACTATAAGGTTGGTGTTTTTTTAAATGTTAAGCTCATGCAGACAGCACTTGACCAAAATATATTGGGAAAATATTGCAAAAATGGCTGGTAACACTTTACAATAAGGTTCCATTAGTTAATGTATTTACTAATATAAGTACTTTTATTATTACAGTATTTATTCATCTTTATTAACATTAGTTAATTGTTAGTTAAATGGTGCTTAATCTAATGTTAACAAGCATGCATTTGGATTTTAATAAGGCATTAGTAAATGTTGATTAGGGTTGCAAGATATTGGGAAAAAACATGTATTGCAATATTTATATTTTCTGTGATTTATATTGTGATTTTTTATTTTAAACATTAATTTTAGATTGATTGGGATGATTTTGTGAGGGAGTGCATAAAATATATATAATAAACAAACTACAAGCAGAGATAAATAAAGCAGAGCAAATATACAAATGAAGGAGTCTAACAGTAAACAGGTACAGAAATAAAATAATCAAATGTACAATAAAGCTGTAGATTCTTCACTGTGTACACAATTATATATGATTAATCTTTGTTAAAGCTACAAACATAATAATTCCGTATGCCCAAATGCTTTAAATTTGCTTAAAACGTTTACACATGCCTAGGGCCAGACAGAATCTGCGGGCAGTTTTTGCTATTTCTGCAGAGAATTTTGTTAAAGATCGGCGAATTTATGCGAAATGATTTTGGGAGAATCATAACTAAAAACTTAATATTTGACATAAAAATAATACCTTTTAAACTTTTATTGAATGTTTACAATGGAAATCCAATTAGATCCACTTTATTTCAAAGCAAGTCTCTCATATAAAGGGCCCTATCATAAACCCGGCGCAGTGTGGCGCAGTGTAGCGCAAGGCGCAGCGCAATACTCTTTTGCTACTTTTAGCTCGGCGCAAGGGTCATTTTGAGGCATTGCGCCACGCTGTTTAAATAGCAAATGCATTTGCACTCAAATGTGCGCCCATATGCGTTCTGGTCTAAAAAAGCAGCCGTGTTTTGGCACGTTGCTATTTTGAGAAACTGTAAATAGTCTGATCTTTAGACCACAACAAAGTCGGTCTATTGTCTGGCGCAAAGTGCACCTGGCTTACACACTATAAACAAGATTCAGAGCAATACACAAATATCTTTACATATGAAAAATATATAATATCTTAAGGATATATATATATATATATATATATATATATATATATATATATATATATATATATATATATATATATATATATACATATACATATATATATATATATATATAAAATAAGGATATATATAGGATATAAATATAAATGATTAAAATATTACAAAACATATTAATTTCTAGCCTACATGAATTTAAAAAACACTGCCTTACTTTCTTCATCTCGGGAGGCTTTTCCAGTTCATTCAAATTGCTTTTGTATAATTTTATTATTATTAGCAGTATTGTTTATTATATCCATATTTATATTTGTTTTATTAAAAACAAGCTTATTTGTTCACCTGTCAGGTTTTAGACCATGTGGGGCATAGCAGGTGTATTTGGAAATAACTCAGTATTTTGACCACACTTTGTTATTATTGTTCATTTATTCGTTTGCTAGAAATTAGAACTGAATTTAGAAATAGTTTTGAAACAAATCTTTGCGCTTAACAAACGAAATTAATTATTTATAGGCTAATTGATGTCTGTGCAAAGGTTTCCCTATCCACGAGAGCAAAAGCGAAAGTGAACTTACTTTACGTCAAAATGCCCTTATGGCGCGACGCAGCTGGCTCTTAAAGGGAATGGGAGATGAGGCTCTAATTGGTTTATTCTCAAAACACACCTATAACTCACTAAGAAAATAAACTCAACCCTTTTAGACCATGCGCCACAGCGCAAAGCAGATTTTCCCATCCTTATATTAGCAAAAATGCGTTCTGACACGCCCTGAAAGCGTTTGCGCCCTGTGTTTTGCGCTCTGTGCATGGACAGTCAAAATACAGCCCAATATCTCTACTAATAGACAGAAAATATGACTTCACAAAATGTTTTGTAAACTGATGATATCAATATTTTCATATTGGTCAATATTATTACTGAAATTAATTTAAAAACTGAATAAATATACACACATTCACACAAGTAAATAAACAGAATCAATAATGGGCTAAAAATCTGCGGGATTCCGCTCGGTCAGATTCTTTGTGGGCCTACACATGCCTTAAAAACACACGCAACTTTCACTCGATTTTGGTTAAACTGAAATGACTCCAAAATTCTCATGTGTTCTGAAATGTTGTACCTGTTCAACTATAATCTTGACTCCTTCAATGTGGCTTTTGCATATTTACACATTCAATATCGATGCTGAAACGATACATTGTGCAGCCCTAATGTTGATGCATGATTAATAAATACTACACATGTATTTTTTATTGTTATATTAATGTTCATGAAAACATTAACGAACATTAACTAATCAAACAATATTTTAAAGTGCGACCGATAATTCTGTGGTGGCAAAACTCCAGTATATAGTGTCATGTGAAACATAAATTCTGATACACAAAATTTGTGCTTAGTCAACGGTTTTTTAAATGGTTAATGTTGAATATTTCTATTAAAACTACAATACACTATTTTTCAGAATTCTTCAATGAATAGACAGTTAAAAACATATATAATAATGTAAGGTAACACTTAAGGAGGCATTAATTAATGTATTTACTACCCTAAACAAACATTGTAAAGTTTATTTATAACAGTACTATAGTATTTATTCATCTTTGTTAACATTAGTTAATGATAATAAAGTCCATTCTTAGTTCATGCTAACTCACAGTGGATTAACTAATGTTAACAAGCATGAACTTGGATTTTAACAAGGCATTAGTAAATGTTAAACGATGATTAATAAATGCTGTACAAGTATTGTTCATTATTAAAACATGTTAGTAAATACATGAACTAACATTAACTAATGAACCTTATTGCAAAATGTGGCAGTGAATAATAATAATATGCAATATTTTAAATGGTTTTAAGTCATTTGAGACCAGTTTTGCTCAATTCAAGCATTAGTTTATTTTAAAAATGTAATATACAAACATAATTATAATAGCATATTTTGATCAATAAATATACACTTTTAGTGCGCACTTCTGCAGTGAAGAATATGGGCAATATGTACTGTATATTCAGATTTTCATTGTTTAACGCTGCATTGTCTGGTTGACTTAAAAAAAAAAAATCCATAATAAATTTGTGCTTAATCTTCTCTATGATAAATTTACATTATTTATAATAAACATTCTCTATTATACATTTACATTATATACATTTTATCTTCATTAAAATAATTACTACAATTAAATTTTACTACATTTTACTTAAATTTTAGATTAAGCGATTATAATTTTAAATAAATTCCACATCAGACAAAATATATGAAAGTTGAATGATGAACAAATATATACCCTTTTCAAGACATGTTTTAACATGGATAAAGCAGTACCACAGAGTTCATTGTAAACTGAAGAATTAGCCTTAGTATAATGCATTGAGTATCCACAATGTCACACCACCCTATATTAGCATACGAATAAATTCTGGATTGAATGAGAAGTATTTTACAGAATGTAAGAGTTCATACCTTATATTTAATAAACCGAGTTTCTGAATCAGCTCTCTTTTTAGTCTTTTCAGCTCTTCACGATGTGGAAGACTGGCATTCTGTTTCTTTGTGGCTTCTGGCTCATTTTTTCTCAGCCATAAACTGAAAATAAAGACAAACAAATAAAAAATAATGTACAATATTGTTTTAAGTGTGTATATATATATATATATATATATATATATATATATATATATATATATATATATATATATATATATAAATACAGTTGAAGTCAGAATTATTAGCCCCACACCCAGCATCCCCCCCCCTCTCTTTATTATTATTATTATTTTTATTTTCCCAAAAATTTTTAACAGAGCAAGGAAATTTTCAGTAAGTCTGATAATATTTTTTCTTCTGGAGAAAGTCTTTTTTTTTTATTTCGACTAGAACAAAAGCAGGTTTTTTAATTTTTAAAACCTTTTTAAGGTCAAAATTATTAGCCCCTTATTTTTTCTCGATAATCTACAGAACATACCATCGATATACGATAACTTTCCCAATTACCCTAACCTGATTAGTTTACCTAATTAACCTAGTTAAGCCTTTGAATGTCACTTTAAGCTGTATAGAAGTGTCTTGAAAAATATCCAGTAAAATATTCTGTACTGTCATCATGACAAAGATAAAATAAATCAGTTATTAGAAATGAGTTATTAAAACTATTATGTTTAGAAATGTGTTGAAAAAATCTTTAATTATCTAGTTCTTTAAGTAAAAAAAACAAAAACAATTTTATTTAACGGTCCAAACTGAGCATAAATAAGCTGCTGACATGGTGCCAACAGATCTACATTTCAGCTCGGCAACCTTAAAGTGAATGGCAAGCATTGCCACTGATGCCCTGTGTGATTTGGGCATTAGTAAATCTGACCTCTATATGATATTTATCTAATAACCAATGTTTTATTCTGGAAGCAAAGCATATAGTGTAATGTCATCAAAAAAAAAAAAAAAACTGAAACAAGAGAACATCAGGAAATGCACAAATAAATGTTCCAAAAACCTGGTGCATCACACAATATGCTCTCATACTGCTTCCTAAAAATTGCATGGAAAATGAAACGAAATAAACTTTATTGGAGTAAATGTTCATCTTAAGATATTCCTAATGATTTAAAACTTTTTCTACATTTATATTTATTTGTTTTTGCAGAGGATTTTATCCAAAGGGACTTACTTTAAAACCTAAAACCGCACTTAAATAAATAAAAATAAAAAATAAAAATAATAAATATAATAATAATAATATTAATAGCAATAACTATATTTTATTGTTATTTCACAGCAGAAGAGGCCCATATACTACAGCCTCTGTAGGGTTAAATATCTGCGACAAGCTTTTTTTTTTACTGAATTTCCACAACCTCAATGTTTCCAAAGCTTCAGTGTCAGGCTATGGGGCCCACTGAAAGGTTCCTGCTAAGCCTGGGCTCATCTGGGTTTTAATGTGCATTTTACTTCTTGTACTAAAAAGCACAAAACCATTATTCATAGTAAATACACCAAATGGCTTGAGGAGACTGTGTTCTATGGAGAAGCACTGGAGAAAGTTTCTTGTGTGACAATAAAAGAGCTTCAACAATTGTACAAACTTGCAATTAAACATTAAAGAGATAGTTCACCCAGAATTAAAATGATGTAATTATTTACTCACCCTTGTTTCAAACCTTTATTAGTTTCTTACTTTTGTTAAACACAAAATAAGATATTTTGAAGAAAGCTGGAAACCTGTAATCACTGACTTCCATAGTATTTGGTTTTCCCTACAATGCCAGCGGTTTCAGCTTTCTTCAAAATATTTTTTTTTTGTTTACAACAGAAGAAAGAAACTCAGATTTCGAAACACTTAAGGGAGAGTAAATAGTAAAAAAAGAAAGAAAAAAAAAGTCATTTTTGGATGAACTATCCTCTTAATTAAGAACTTGCAGTTAGCTTTTAAATACTTGCTGTGGTCAAAACAATGGAAAATAATGCAGAGATATTTTTTTTGCATATGTTGATCAAGGTTTAATTCACCCAAAAATGAATATTCCGTTATTAATATAATTTATGAATTGTGTTATTTTCATCTTCAGAACACAAATGAAGATATTTCAGATGAAAACGGAGAGCTTTTTCCTTTGGTTTTGCCAAAGTAGAGTCATTAGCATATTCATACGGGGGAGGAGGCAGGGAGGGGTTTTGTGCTCGTGCATGTTGCGCTTAGTTTCACGTTCATTCGGATGTACAAAGAATATGCGTGGGATTTGGCGTACGCAGTGTTTCATACATCTGAATTTTTTATGCGTACGCACATTTACAGCTTTGTGCGTACGCAATGTTTTAGTAAGATTTCCACGCAAGTCTTCGTACATGAGGCCCCAGATGGGTATTTGGACCTGAAACTCAACATACACATTCTCTAGACACAAAATACTTATTTTACATCTTGTTAAAAGGTCAAAAGGCTTTAAAGCTAGCCTCATATAGGTTACATTCATTTAAATGTAATTTCTTTCTTTTTCCCTTTTAATAAAATTGCAATTAGTTAAAAATGCAATGCAATAAAATCAAGAACAGAAAAAAAAGTGCTACGATTGTAATGGTAACTTAAAGGGTCATGACATGTTTTTTATTTTTATGTGAATTGGTGAAGAGGTAAGCTGTCTCACTGAATACCTGAGTGTGGGCTCCACTCTTCTGGCCTGCTCCAGCTCCTGTTCTGGGTCCCTGAATCCAGTGAAAGTATAATACGTCTTGTCCCATTTGATGGGCCGATAGAAAGCTGTTCCAGGCTGTTGTGTCGAGCTCTTTGTGGTCTCGTGCTTGAGCACATCCTGCATATGCTCAACCGAAAGACTACATGATCTCAGAACATCCAGCACTGTGCTCAGAACATCCTTAGACTGTAGAGTGAAACTCACAGACCGGAAACCTGGGGAAATAAGAATTGTTACAATTAAAATAATATAAAAAAATATATCTACTACTGTTTAGGGCAGGGCTTGCTAAACTTTTCGACCCGCGACGCCCAAAATATCCAGTGACTTCCAACCACCACTATCTTCTATGGTGATTATAAATATCCACACGTTGTGCACACAACACTAGGCCTATATAAACATGAATATTGACAACAGAAAAAAGTCCAACAACCATATAATTTTTAGTCATTTATTAATTTGTTTCATTTAACATCGAGCTCACGTAATGAGATTTGTGGGCACAATGTTTTCAGCACAAGTCTATTCTTGGTTTGATTTTGAAGAGTGCCACTTGGAGATCATCCTCATTGTTCAGTTGTGGCCTGTATTGATTTTTAACGTATTATTTTGCCATTATTGTGTCAGAAAGTTTAATCTGGTGCTATAAAATCAATCTGCTGCAGCTGATGTTATTGCTTTACTATTAATCTAATGTATACACACCCTTTCTATATAAAATAAATCGAAAGGCCGATTGTTGTTATTTTTTATCTAACTATTACGTACTATTTTTATTTTCTGTTAGTTATGGATAAAATATGGTAATTCTAATTTTATTTTAATAAATTCTTAAATTTATTAGACTTTTAGAAATTACCAAGAGACCCCCTGTGATTGTCCCGCGACCCCACCTTTGGGAAACACTGGTTAAGGGTGAGCAATATTAAACGAAAATGAAATTTTTTTGATATTTTGGAAATATTACAACTAATTTTCTCTTCTATTTCATTTTTTAAAAAGCAATATATTCCTGATAGCTAAGAAGAACTCCGGTCTTCAGTGTCACATGACTGCTCAATAATTTTAGTATGCTGATTTGATCCTCAAAAACATTTCCTACTATTAATCATGTTGAAAACTGTGGAAACGTGATTCTGCCACATAAAAAAAAGGTAACTAAAAGTTTGTATCTCATCATTTTTCCCTTATTAGAGTGTTTAACTCTTAATTCTTGCAATGTCACTGGCTCACGAACATTTCCTGCTTGTTGGCAATTTCATCATATCATAATGTTAAAACAGCTGCCCTAAAATTATTTACCAACATGTGGACCTTTTTGGATTGTTGAGAGCTGTGGAAATTAAAAAGGTAATTCAGGAAATACATTAGGACCACTGTTATTGTTTACCTCCCTCAAAATGGCCTATAACTTGTAAATCTGAGAAAAATAAAAACGTCAGAATTGCAAAATATAGACTCAAATGGTGAGAGATGAATTAGTCATTTTAAAACTTTTAATAATTTCTGACTTTTTCCTGATTTTATTTTAAAGCTCTGAGATATTCTCTTAATTAATGTCCCACAATTCAGTTTTTTTTTTTCTTTTATGGAGATTAAATAAATATGAGCAATTCCGTGCAAATGTCAACCTTGCCAAGAAAAAAATTAAGCTTTCACCAAATTATAGAAACAGCTTCTGGGTGCTTTTTGTAAGCAAGTATTTTACAGTGCTTTAGAAATACTTAAAAATGCATCTGTCAATGCTTTCAAACTGTTCTATTTGATTTACCAAAGTCACACAGGTGGCAATTTCACACCTGACACATTCATAACGGAGAGATGTCACATCCATAACGACACTTTTTCACCATAAATGTGAAATTATGAAATAAAAGTCAATCATTTTTGTTTTATAGAGAGCTGACTCTTATCCTTTTGATTAATATTGTTTCTTTTGGGCTGTGCGGTTTAGTTTACAGAATTTCTTCAAAGTATGTTGTATACTGTAAACCCGCAGACTTTTTTTGTCACATCCATAAGGTATGTGTATTTTCCTCATATAAAGCACAAAACATGTTGACAGATTGATATTTTTGTGATCCATAACTCTGTGGTCAGTTGTTCTGGAAAATATAAACGAAATTTTCAATATAATGTCAACATATACTTTCTATGCCAATTTTTGTTTGGAGTCTTTACTGCAAATGTCACATCCATAATGCTGAATTGCTCATATATTTTGTGCAAGTTGTAAGATAAGAGCCATAAGAAATGTGAGCTAAAAAGTAGCAACAAACATTTTACCTTTTATACTGAAGATAGGAACTTCCATAGAACATGTTAATGTTTTTGTGCATTTTTCTTTAAAGATATTTAAATATTCATCAAAGGCGGCAACACCCAAGCTCCAAAAAATACCTTTATTTAATATTAAACGCTTTGTGTCAACTTTTTTAATTGAATAAATTTGTATTTTTGGAGCTTTGGTGTTGCCGCCTTTGATGAATATTTAATTTGCACCTTTTGCATTTTTTGGCTGAGCACCCAGTTAAGAGGGATGTGCGTGCTTTTGTACAGTTTTTCTTTAAAGATATTTACAATAATTTATTAAATATATTTTTAAAATAGTATTTTTCTATACGTATTATTTATACGCCCTATAACCTATAAAAAAAATCGTCACTCCTGATCAGTTTAAAAGATTCCTGCAAAGTCGTTTGTTTTCCATACAAAAAAAAAAAAGAAGAAGAAAATTTTGTTATTTATTTATTTAATTTTGTATGGAAAACAAACAATTGCAACATATAAATTACTGGCATTGTTTCAGGAGGATTTGATTTTCTTTGGAGCTTGGCAGCTAAAAGCACAGAGTGAAAATAAAAATACTGTCGTTACCTGAAACTAGCAAACTACCATTGGGGTCCGATTTTTCTTTTGTGTCCCTGACATAAAAAGTGAAGTTTGTAGGTTTTGGAAATCTCTCGCCGGGCTTTTGAATGTTTTCCAGATAACCATTGAGCCTTTTGAGGGAGTTTTCATTCACCTCCTATAAAACACAAACAAAACAACATAAAACACTCGAAACTCTATGCAGGAAGTTTAATCGTGCAAAGATTAATATATATATACATATACATATATATATATATGTGTGTGTGTGTGTGTGTACTGTGTATATTTTTTATATATATAATAAATGCACAAAAGCATGCATACAATTAAAGTCACAATTATTAGCCCTCCTGTACATTTTATTTATTAATTGTTTTCAATTCCCAAATGATGTTTAACAGAGCAAGGAATTTTTCACAGCATTTCCGATAATATTTGTTCTTCTGGAGAAAGTCTGATATGTTTTATTTCGGCTAGAATAAAAGCAATTAAATTTTTTTAAACCATTTTAAGGGCAATATTATTAGCACCTTAATTATTTGTTATTATTCTAGTCCCAAGAAAAAAAATTAAGAATATTTATATACATTTTTATATTATATGCAAAGTTCTTTATCCACAAACAAACATTTCTTAAATCCTCTCCCTCATTTGGCCATTTTTTAATTAAAACTGATTCCTTGCTTAAAGCTATACGTCTATCTAACAAAAAAAAATTCAACAAGTTAATGAAACTTATGAAAATATCATACTTCCATTATGTTAATAATTAATGCTTTCTGTATTTTTTTTATTTAATTTAATTTTGTATTTCCCCTTTCTTTATTTTGTTCTCTTTTTTTTTTCTTTTTATAACTTTTTTTTTACTTATTGTTCTTATCACTTTGTAATTGTACATTTTTGTATTCAAGTCTTCTACAGATTACTTCCTGATTTATATTGTAAATTTCTTCTTTTCTAAATAAAAGTTTATAGTAGTAAAAAAAAAAAAAAAAAAGAGTTTAACTGGTTAAGCAATATATTTTTTTTCTCAATTGTCTACACAACAATCCACTGTTATACACTGACTTGCCTAATTATCCTAACTTTACTAGTTAACCTAGTAAAATTGTATGTACTGTCAACATGGAAATGAAAAAAATCTGTAATTAGAAATAAGTAATTAAAACTATTATGTTTAGAAATGTGTTGAAAAAAATGTTCTTTCAATTAAAGAAAATATACAGGGGGACTAATAATTCAGGAGGGCTAATAATTCTGACTTCAACTGTATATTTGAGAAAATGGTTATTTATATTTAGATGATAACTACATGATACAAATATAAGTTGATTTAATTAAATTTAAAAAAATTCAACAAGTTAATGAAACTTATGAAAATATCATACTTCCATTATGTTAATAATTAATGCTTTCTGTATTTTTTTTATTTAATTTAATTTTGTATTTCCCCTTTCTTTATTTTGTTCTCTTTTTTTTTTCTTTTTATAACTTTTTTTTACTTATTGTTCTTATCACTTTGTAATTGTACATTTTTGTATTCAAGTCTTCTACAGATTACTTCCTGATTTATATTGTAAATTTCTTCTTTTCTAAATAAAAGTTTATAGTAGTAAAAAAAAAAAAAAAAAAAGAGTTTAACTGGTTAAGCAATATATTTTTTTTCTCAATTGTCTACACAACAATCCACTGTTATACACTGACTTGCCTAATTATCCTAACTTTACTAGTTAACCTAGTAAAATTGTATGTACTGTCAACATGGAAATGAAAAAAATCTGTAATTAGAAATAAGTAATTAAAACTATTATGTTTAGAAATGTGTTGAAAAAAATGTTCTTTCAATTAAAGAAAATATACAGGGGGACTAATAATTCAGGAGGGCTAATAATTCTGACTTCAACTGTATATTTGAGAAAATGGTTATTTATATTTAGATGATAACTACATGATACAAATATACGTTGATTTAATTAAATTTAAAAAAATTCAACAAGTTAATGAAACTTATGAAAATATCATACTTCCATTATGTTAATAATTAATGCTTTCTGTATTTTTTTTATTTAATTTAATTTTGTATTTCCCCTTTCTTTATTTTGTTCTCTTTTTTTTTTCTTTTTATAACTTTTTTTTACTTATTGTTCTTATCACTTTGTAATTGTACATTTTTGTATTCAAGTCTTCTACAGATTACTTCCTGATTTATATTGTAAATTTCTTCTTTTCTAAATAAAAGTTTATAGTAGTAAAAAAAAAAAAAAGAGTTTAACTGGTTAAGCAATATTTTTTTTTTCTCAATTGTCTACACAACAATCCACTGTTATACACTGACTTGCCTAATTATCCTAACTTTACTAGTTAACCTAGTAAAATTGTATGTACTGTCAACATGGAAATGAAAAAAATCTGTAATTAGAAATAAGTAATTAAAACTATTATGTTTAGAAATGTGTTGAAAAAAATGTTCTTTCAATTAAAGAAAATATACAGGGGGACTAATAATCCAGGAGGGCTAATAATTCTGACTTCAACTGTATATTTGAGAAAATGGTTATTTATATTTAGATGATAACTACATGATACAAATATACGTTGATTTAATTAAATAATTAATGCAAAACATTTATTTATTTATTTATTTTGGATAGATTTAATAGCAATTATTCGTCACCTAGTACTAATATTAACATATAAAAAAATCATTCAAACACTAACAATAAAACTGTATGGCCCAGTTTCACAAACAGGGCTTAGATTAAGCCAGGACTAAGCCTTGGTTAAATTAGGCTATTTAAGCCACATTTATAAAAATGACCTTATATAATATACTACTGGTGTGCACCTGGAGACAAGAAAATGACACTGATGTATTTTAAGACATCTCACCCCAAGTGATTTTGAGTTAAAACAGCTCAAACATGTAATTTAATCTTGACTAGCCTTAAACCTTGTTTGTGAAACCAGGGGCTCATGTACTGTAATGTATGTACTTTATGGAATTCCTATTAATAAGTTATAAAAGCAATATCAAATTTTTTATTAGTATTACTCTCTCTCTCGGATGCTGGCCAAAGAAATCCGGGTGCACTGCAAAGTAAAAGGGCCGCAGAGCATTAATGGCATCCGCTCCTGAGAGATTCCTCCTCTGAAGGACACGAGCAGAAACACATCTACCACCAAGCCTGGAAGAGTGAAATATCATTAGAAAAACAAGACATTTCCTATGCTGCTAGGACTCAAAAAGAACTATTTAAAGAGTTTTTACTATTTTAAAAAACAAGTGGTTATTACTTACCTTATATAACGCAGGAAGGTGGTCACATACATCACGTTAGTTACTTCAGCTGAGAGAAATCCAGACACATGAGAAAAGAAAAGCATGACAGATTGTTTGTATATTAACCCTTGTGTGTTGTTGGGGATGTTTTCATCCACTCTGGGATTTAATTTGGTCTTCGGATTTCGCTATTTAGAGTTTGCAAACAATACTTATCTGAAATTATACACATATATTATATATTAAGGAATATAATATAATATTATATATATATATATATATATATATATATATATATATATATATATATATATATATATATATACACACACATATATATATATATATATATATATATATATATATATACGTATATATATATATATATATATATATATATATATATATATATATATATATATATACATACATATATATATACATATATATACATATACATATATATATATATATATACAGTATGCCAGTATGCTTATAGGGCGTATAAATAATACGTATATATATATATATATATATATATATATATATATATATATATATATATATATAAATATATATATAAATATATATATATACGTATTATTTATACGCCCTATAAGCATACTGGCAGATATATAGATAGATATTAAGGAAAAAGTCAGAATGTGCGAACATAAAACCAACTTGCTTTATAATGCACATGCTTAATTTTTGTGTGAACTAGCCCTTTAACTCAGGTCAGCTTCAGGAATGGATTAAAGTATGACCTACATATAGTGCACAGAACTATCACAGTCCTCTCACTTTGACACATCAAGCTAAAATAAATAAAAAACAGCACGACGAAAAACAGTTTCATTCCAAAACAAACGAAACAAAAAAACTCGGTAACATTCACAGAGCTTAGATTAAACGCATTCAAAACACAGGCTGACAAACACTGTAAACAAGGACAAACACAAACTCTGCGCGCCTAAAAATAACCACAACTGACCCAGCCTTAGTCACCAACACACACCTCTTGTCAGACATGTGCAAAGCACCACAACATTGTTTACCTGGGGGTTACGCAATCCGACATGTTCGCTGTGGTTGAAACTCCATCTGAACTAAAGCACTCCATTCAGGCCCAATCATCCAGGCAGTAGCCATCAAACACCTACTTCAGCAAAGCAAGTGCAGCGAATGGCATCGATCCATGAACCAGGCAGAACTAATCGTCTGCATGTCTCTGCTTGCTTGTGTAAAAATTGCGATATATAAGTGCTGGCGCCATCTAAAGGTTATTAAATGAAAATAAAGATTATAAAGTAGGGTAAGCTACAGTGCACCGATCTCTCTTTTGAATAATTTATATAGAATGCTTTACATTGGCCTATATATACAGTTGAAGTCAGAATTATTAGCCTCATATATTAATAACTGATTTATTTTATCTTTGCCATGATGATACTAAATAATATTTGACTAGATATTTTTCAAGACACTTCTATAGAGCTTTAAGTGACATTTAAGGGCTTAACTGGGTTAATTAGGTTAACTAGGCAGGTTAGGGTAATTAGGTAAGTTATTGTATAATGATGGTTTTCTCTGTAGACTATCAAAAAAAAAAAAAAAAATACAGCTTAAAGGGGCTAATAATTTTGACCTAAAAATGGTGTTTAAAAATACAAAACTGCTTTTATTCTAGCCAAAATGAAACAAAAAACTTTCTCCAGAAAATAAAAATATTATCAGACATATTGTGAAAATTTCCTTGCTCTGTAAAACATAATTCAGGAAATATTTTTAAAAAAAATATATAGGCTATACATTAGATTAGTCAGTACCAAAGACAAAATTGAAACTAATCTAACAAAAAAAAATTTTTGAATTAATTAATAAATTAATAAAGTAATTAATTAATTAGGATCACAGTCTAAAATTAGGTTTTGGAAGTTTCTGATTGGCAAATTGACAACATTTGAGTTAATTGAGGCACAACTGTACAATAGTATTTAAAGAAAACCTCAAACACACTGCTTCTCAGAGATGGGTTGCAGCTGGAAGGGAATTCGCTGTGTTAAACATATGCTGGATAAGTTGGCGGTTCATTCCGCTGTGGCGACCCCAGATTAATAAAGAGACTAAGCCGAAAAGAAAATAAATGAATGAAAACACATTGCTTCCTTTTGTGACAACATGGGAAAATCATTAAGCCAGAATCAACAAAAAAGCCAGATTACTAATATGCTAAATTTCACTGGGAAAAAGACTATTTTTTTGGAGACATGCCCTGTGGTCTGATGGAACTAACATTGAAGTGTTGAACATTGAACTGTTGACCAGTAACATTTGGAGGACAAATGGGAAAGCTTACAAGCTTAGGAACACCATCCCAACTTTGAAGTATGGGGGCGGCAGCATCATGTTGTGAGGTTGTTTTGCTGCAGGAGGGACTGGTCCACTTCACAGCATATATGGCATCATGAAGAAATACTGAAGCAACATCTCAAGACATCAGCCAGGAAATTACAACTTTGCCACAAATGGGACTTCCAAACAGACCATGACCCTATAACAGAGGTCAGCAACCTTTTTAAAACTGAGAGCTACTGCTTGGGTACCAATTATTGTGAAGGGCTACCAGTTTGATACACACTTCTTAAATAACAATTTTTCTCAATTTACTTTTAATCATATGTTGTTATTATTAATGATTAATGATATTCATCTGTGTGAAGACACTGATCATGTTAATGATTTCTCTCAATAGTTCTCAACAATGATTTAACAAGGTAAGAAACAGAAATATCAATATGCAACACTTTATTTGTCTAAAATAGTTTTTTGTTTTTATATATATATATATATATATATATATATATATATATATATATATATATATATATATATATATATATATATATATATATATATATATATATACCTTAATGTCATTAACAAATTTTACACCAATGCAGGTGTGATTTAAAAAAGAATAGCTTAAAAAAATACTATATTCAGCTTACTGGTATGGTGCATTGGTGAGCTATTTTTAGAACAGGCCTGTGGGCAACTCATGTAATCCTCGTGGGCTACCTGGTACCTGGTGCCTGTGGGCACCATGTTGGTGACCCCTGCCCTATAAGCATACTGGCAAATTAGTTAAAATGTTCTTTAACGACAACAGAGTGAATGTTTTGGAGTGACCATCACAAAGCCCTGAACTCAATCCTATAGAAAAGACCCAGTTAAACCAATTCTGTCAGAAGGAATGGGCCAAAATACCTTCAAACTATTGTAAGAAGCTTGTGGAAGGATACCCAAAACATTTGACCAAAGTTTTACTGTTTAAAAGCAAAGCTAAAAAAAAAAAAAAAAAAAAAAAAAAAAAAAAAACAAGGAAATGTGTGTAAACTTTTGACGGTCTAGAAATTAATAAAAAAAATTCCTATTATTCTGGCATTTAGCAAATGTAAATCCTTTAAGTAATCCTAACGAACCTACAATAGTAAACCATTAGTATGTATGATTTACCATCAGGCATTAAAAAATTCCTTTAAATTCCTTAAAATATTCCTTTTTTAGAGTGTATGTAAACTTTTAGTTTCAACTATATAGTAAATTATGAGAAAAACAATGACGTTTAAATTTATTACAGCATATCATAGAACACGCAACAACCTAGTTTGTTTACATTTGTTTTTATATCTATGTAAAGTTTTGATAATGCTTAAACAGCAGTAACAATGTTTGAGCAAGTTTTTGGCCAAGGACAGAAAAGAAGTAAAGACAACTAACCTATATTCAAGTTTGGGCTGCACAATATATCGTTTCAGAATTGATATTGCAATGTGTGCATCCGCAACAGTCACATCGCAGCATATGCAATGTTGAGATTATAGTTTAATAAAGAGTTTATTCATAATGGAATAAAAGTCATCATCTGCACGCAATTTTTAAGAGAAGAAAGAAAAGTTTTACAGAGAAGAAAGAAAGAGTACATGTTTGATGGCCTGAAGGTAAGCAAATCATTTTCATTTTTGAGCAAACTATTAAAAACGGTTTGTATCCACTAGAGGGAGCAAATGCTGTAAATGTATAACTAATAATGTCACTTCTACTTATATGCTCTTTCTGCCTATGTTGATAATGATATAGAACAGTGGTTCTCAAACTGTGGTTTGTGTACCACTAGTGGTACGCAGGCTTCCTTCTAGTGGTACAAAGAGGAATTAAATATGTGATGTACATGCTACACACATTTCAAAATTTATCAAAAATTATGTACATAATAAGCCATATATGACATATAGCCTATATTTCTGAGGTAATCTGCCACATTTTTAGCTGTGGAGAGCTGTAACTGCTTTACTTGGCCTACTACGCTACTGTATTTCAATACTGCTCATTTTGGTGGTACTTAAAGAGGTAATTTTTATCTGATGTGGTACTTGATGAAAAAAATTTGAGAACCACTGATATAGAATATTTTAGCAAGGAAAAAAAGTACATTTGTTAATACATACATATAATTATACATGTTCATTTTCAATACGCTATTGAACTTTCAAACGTGATACAGGATAGATACAATAATAGGCACACTATATTATAATAATGCAATAAATAAGAGCAACAACAATAGTATAAAATATTAATTATAATAATAATAGGCAGCATGGTGGCGCAGTGGTTACCGCAATCGCCTCACAGCAAGAAGGTCGTTGGTTCGAGCCCTGGCTGGGTCAGTTGGCATTTCTGTGTTGAGTTTGCATTTTCTCCCATGGTTTCCTCTGGTTTCCCCCACAGTCCAAATACATGCGCTATAGTTGAATTGAATAAGCTAAATTGGCCGTAGTATATGTGAGTATGTGTAAGAGTGTATGGGTGTTTCCCAGTGTTGGGTTGTGGCTGGAAGGGCATCCGCCGCATAAAACACGTGCTAGATAAGTTGGCGGTTCATTCCGCTCTGGTGACCTCTCATTAATAAAGGGACGAAGCCGAAAAGAAAAGAAATGAATGAATAATAATAATAATAGTAATAATGGTGGTTCATTCAACTGTGGTGGCCTCTGAATTAGAGATTAAGCTGAAGGAAAATGAATGAATTAATTAATAATAATAATACATCATAATAATACAATATTTGTAGAAAACCTGTATGATAAAAAACGGACAACAAAAATTCGCTTTATTATTTATCAGGCATTTATGCTTACCTTTTTTGTCATAGTGGTCACTGGTTCAAGTCCCGGCTGGGTCAGTTGGCATTCCTGTGTGGAGTTTGTATGTTCTCCCCGTGTTGGTGTGGGTTTTCTCCGGGTGCT
Source organism: Danio rerio (assembly GCF_049306965.1). Lineage (NCBI taxonomy): Eukaryota > Metazoa > Chordata > Actinopteri > Cypriniformes > Danionidae > Danio > Danio rerio. Next base: position 8,164,693 of record NC_133191.1, read on the forward strand.
CCGGTTTCCCTCACAAATCCAAAGACATGCGGTACAGGTGAATTGGGTTAGCTAAAATTGTCCGTAGTGTATGTTTGTGAATGAGAGTGTATGGGTGTTTCCCAGTGATGGGTTGCAGCTGGAAGGGCATCCGCTGCGTATAACATGTGCTGGATAAGTTGGCGGTTCATAAAGGGGGTAAGCCGAAAAGAAAATGAATGAATAATAATACAATATTTGTAGAAAACCTGTATGATAAAAAATGGACAACAAAAATTGGCTTTATTGTTTATCAGTGTTACGATTACCAGCGATCGGATTCCATAAGATCGCTGGTTTGCTCTATCAATAAACAGTAACAGGCGAGAGGTCGTAAGGGCAGGCGGCTAAACAGGAGAACAAGGATGATCTAGGCTAAGGTCTGAACACGGAGATATAAGACAAGGAGAACGCGTTGTAGTGTCATCACCAGATAAACAAGACTCAGCAAACTGAATGGGTGTGTGTGTGGCTGAAGTAGTGAGTGCAATCAGTCTCTGACAATCCTCAGGTGGTGCGAGTAACCAGTCTAGATGAGGAAGCATGTGTGAGTGTGGCCGGAGTGCATGTATGAATATGTAGTCCATCAAAGGCGGAAGTGTAGTCCATGGTTATTGATAGAGCAAACCAGCGATCTTATGGAATCTGATCGCTGGTAATCGTAACAATCAGACATTTATGTTTACCTTTTTTGTCATAGAAATTACTGGCAAAATGACAATAAATATGAAAAAATCTAAATCAAAACACAAAGTAACAATTCCGCACCATAATTGTAATACATGTATTTTGTTTATTATTATGCATGTTCATTTGCAGAATGTTTCTGTTTCATAAAATGTTTTAAAAGTGATACTGACAAGTAATTATATAATATCAAATCAACAATAACATAATAAGCCGATAATAAAATGTGTGTTTCTATTAAACTTTAATTGATGCTTTATAGAATTTACTGAAATAATTAGAAATAAAAAGAGCACACATGAAAAAAACAACAACCAGCACCAACCCAATTTTATTGTTTTTATTAATATTTATTAATACAAAAATACACATTATTTAAATACCATATAAAAATACATAATAAAAAAATGAAATTATAATTAACCTCAACTGCCATTCAAAAATTATATTGCAATTACTTTGATATTACGTTTATGGTATTAATATTAGAACTACAAAAAAAAAATGCTGGGTCCCACACATTTCCTTCATGTTGTCCAAACACAAGTCAATTAATTTACCTTATCAGTTTTTACAAATATAAATGGATTGAACATAAAATATTTCAGTTGTCTCAAAAATAAAACCCTCAAAAATTGTGTTGTTTGAGCTCATTTTAAATGAGCAGTTAAAACAACCAGCCAAATCCTTTTATTTAAGCAACTCATTACACTGGATTGGGATTTAGTCCTTAAAGTTGAATGAACAACATGGATATCAGTAAGTGCATGGGTGAGCAAAAATCCAATAAAAACACTTAAGAGTTTGTTTCTTACTCTGTGAACTTTTGCAAAGCATAGAATATCAGTTTCAGCATGGGGGAACAAAATCAGTTGTAAACACACTTTTCAAAATAAAATGTTATGAATTGATGTAAGCCTTTAAAATGTTGAATAGATGAAGAAACATTTCAAAAGGTTCATTTTAATGGTGTTTAAGAAATTATTTATAACGATTGAATTGAACTTTTGGCATGATTTTTTTTTTAGAGGTGTTTGAATTTACAGATTGTATCCAGTTACTTCAAGGAGTTTTAATATGAATTTATTGAATTGATAAGTTCTACTTGAATAAAAATGTTTTCTTGAAGAGAAACTGAGTCTGGTTTCTTTTAAGGTTTTTTTTTTCCTCACGCCTATTGGTGAAGTTTTTTTCCCCCTCTCTGCTGCAGCTTGCATGGTTTGGGATCGGTAGAGCTACCCATTGATGAATTTGCTCTTCAGTGTTTGGACTCTCAGTAATGATTTTAAACCACACTGAACTGAGCTAAACTGAACTGAACTTAAACACTAAAAATTGAACTACCCTAATCCAGTTACTATGATCATTTGTGTGAAGCTGCTTTGACACAGTCTACATTGTAAAAGCGCTATGCAAATAAAGCTGAATTGAATTGAATTAAAGTTATAATAAATGTTATTACAGTTTATTTGTGCTGACGTTCTGTTACTTTTTAAAATGCATTTGTCATGTTAACTTGTGTTGAATTCATTGAACTCTTAATTGTAAGTCAACTGTGTAAACTTTGTTAATTGTTACAACAAAGAATATTTAGTCGATTTAACTCATAATTTCAAGGCAACCAGGTAACTTTTTCAGGTTTTTGTTACAACAAACAATTTTAAGTTGAGTTGACAAATTGTTTGCTGATATAACTTCGAATGAGGTTGTATCAACTTCTTCAAGCAATCAAATATATTAAATTGACTTAAAAAAGTTAGTTCACTCAACAATTTTACGCTATGAAGCTGAGTATACTTACATTTGTAAGTTAACTTAAACTGCGTGAAGAAGTTGATACAACACAAAATATTAGCAAAATTAGTTGAAACAACAAAATCACTCAAGTTATTATAACTCACATTTATAATTACAATAAACTCAATTTTAAGGCAACCGGGTAACTCACCCGGGTAAGTCAAAACAATAAATCATTTTTTACAGTACTGTAAAAATGCTGGGTTCCACACAATCCCTTCATTTCATTTCAACGCAAATCAAATAAGTTACTTAATGGTTACAATTTTATGTTGATGAAAAATAAAACAATTAAGTTGTCCCTCCAAGAAAACTCAAGAATTGTGTTGTTTCAGCTCATTTTAAATACGTATTTTGAACAAACAGCAAACTTATTTTTTTGATTGACAGAATATAGTTCTGACTTATGTTAGTGATCGGCGAACAGACATCTGCATCCTCTGGCTGGGTCACTGGACACTGGTGTTTGTGTGACAGTATGTGAATGGTGTTGCCGTGTGTGATGAAGTGAGACCCTGGTGTTGTGAAGAAGCCGTACCCTTTCACCACGGCGGCCTGATTCACAACACCAGCTGTCCTGCTCCATCAGAGACAACAGTCTCAGGTCATCCTCATCATCCATCTCTGCAGGTCCACCTGCTGATCACAAACACACATCAATCAAATTAGACAATTCTATCTACACTTGTTTACAGTAATTTACCTTAAAAAAAAATCCACACTAACGCGGGGAGAACATGCAAAGACACAGAAATGCCAACTGACCTAGCCGGGACTCAAACCAGCAACCTTCTTGCTGTGAGGTGAGCTGAGCCACCTATCATACAAATCAGCCATTAAATCTAAAAAGTTACTAATTGTCTTTGTGTTGGCATTACTCAATGAAGATTACAATATTCACAATAGTGGGGAATATACTGATATCTCTATCATGATTACAACATGGTAGAAGTCTTAATAGTGTGTCACTTATGTTTCCGATTTCACTTCAAAGACTAAAGTGACTTGAACTAATTTACTGAAGTATTTTTTTCATATGAAAATGCCTGTGACTCCATTATTTGGCCGTTCTACTATCCCATCTTCATCCAGCGCAGGTTAATCCATGTTAATTCCCAAATAGATGAACATGTAATATCCAGGCAATATGTTCCCCCTCTAATCCTGTTTCATCAGCTCGCATGCCCTTTATGGTCAATCTAATTGCGACAAAGCCCACATAAGGGCTTTTGAGCCAAGAACTTCTTTAAGGTTTCAATTAAGGGCCAGAAGAGGCAAGAGACTTTTGGATGTCTGCCAGTGTCCTTCAAACCCAGACTGTCACAGCGCAGAGCCATAAAAAGAAAAGAAAAAACACAACAAAGGCATAAGGGAAATACAGGAAACTTTGGCCATGGGTCTGTAAAAGCATGAGCATGTGTCCGTGTGTGTGTTAAAAAGTGACCCCTCCCTCTCCACTCGCTGCCAGCAGCCTTTAAGGATTGTAATAGCCTTATTGAAGCACGCTGAAGTTTAATATACAGATTGACCTCGCAGATTTGTGAGCGTTTAATAATAATCTTCAACTGCGCAGCTCTCACCTCTGCGGTGCCGCTGCGCGCTATAGTGGCTGATTAATCTTTTTTTAAAAATGAAGCATTCAGATGGGACAATTTCAAAGTGCTGTATTTAATACATCAAACACGATATGTTTTAAAACAGCTTTATATTAACAACACGCTTTAAAATGATGCTATTATAGCCATTTTTCTTGCGTGCTTTCTCTCAGTTTGCCAGGACTGTTGATTCAATGCAGGGACTAGGATATCTAGCATGTCATAACTGCCAAAAAATTTGGTGAAATATTGCGCTGCTAAGAGGAAAAACTGCTTTAAACTTGTCTATAATTTGGCAATTTACCACGAAATAAACAGAGACTACCACCCTCCGCTTTGAGTCAGGCGGTTCTTCCTCTGAGTAGTGCATTTATAATCTAAATGTTACTTATCCATTAATAAAAATGAATATATAAAATAATTCCATATATATTTTTCTGTCATTTGTTTTACAAACCCATAAGCAATTTCCCAGCAGGCACAAGACATCAACATGATGTCAAATTGATGTCATTTTGTTTGGAAATGAAAATTGGGTTGACTTGAGATGCAGGGAGGAGCTGAATGTGACGACAGGGTTCGAGTATGGTGCAGAACGGAAAGCAGGTAAAACCAAAACAAAAGGCTAAAACTAAAATAAACGAGTACATAACAGGGAGAGAGTTGGGTCAAATCTGAAAACGTGGTAAAAATCAGGCAGTCACGAGGGGTTTTCTTTTTCTGGATTGCTTTTGAAAAACACTGTTGATTGAGTTTAGCGAAGGGGGTGGATGATGGTCAGTAGGTGATTTTAAAGAACACTATTGGTTGGGTTTAGGGAAGTGTGTGGGCGCTGCCAATCTGTGCTTTTAAAAACACTATTGGTTGGGTTTAGGGAAGGGGTGGATGCTGGTCAATCGGTGCTTTTAAAAACACTATCGGTTGGGTTTAGGGAAGGGGGTGGATGCTGGTCAATTGGTGCTTTTAAAAACACTATCGGTTGGGTTTAGGGAAGGGGGTGGATGCTGGTCAATTGGTGCTTTTGAAAACACTACTGGTTGAGATTAGGGAAGTGGGTGAGCGCTGGTCAATCAGTGCTTTTGAAAACACTATTGGTTGGGTTTAAGGAAGTGGGTTAGCGTGGGTCAATGTGTGCTTTTAAAAAACACTATCCGTTGGGTTTAGGGAAGTGGTTGGGTGCAAGAATTTAATTTAAAAATACATTTTAGCAAAGCATATTACTAATAAAAAAGCTAGTTTTGATATACAGTTAAATCCAAAATGATTCCCCCCTCTGTGAATTTTTGTTTCTTTTTGAAATATTTCCCAAATGATGTTTAACAGAGCAATAATTTTTTTACAGTAATTTCTTATATATATATTTTTCTTGAGAAAGTCTTTGAAGTTTTTTATGTATTTGATTTATTTCGGCTAGAATAAAAGCAGTTTTTATTTTTTCAATATTAGTAGCAATATTGTTTTAAATTGCCTACAGAACAAATTATCATTATACAATGCTTATATCAAATTATTAAGCCAGGTTTATTTCTGGTATGTGCCCCTGTATACATTTCTGGACTGCGCAAAATATAGGTACCTTTTTTTTATTCTTTTTTTTTTTACTGTTTTTGCGAAACCACCAGAAGCCGCTCTGTACGCTTATTTTTTTTAGATCTCAAATTTTTCTCACAAGTGTCATTTGAGCCTGCTGACTGACTGATTGACTGATCACCCCACCCACCCCCTTCCCCAAACTCAACTGAAAGTGTTTTCAAATGCACCGATTGACCCGATAACCCCCTTCCCTTAACCCAATCTAGACTGTATTGAAAAGCAATCCAGAAAAAGATAAGCCCTCGCCTGAGTTTTACCATGTTTTCAGATATTACCACACAGACATCTCACACTGTTATTTACTTGTTTATTTAATTTTTGCCCTTTGTTTTTGTTTTATCTGCTTTCTGGAACTGTTATTTGCTGGACTCAAACCTCGGCATTGTGGTCAACTCCTCTCTGTGTTTCAAGTCTTCCAACGTACATGGTGAGCTACTGGGCAAACTGGTAACAGTGAAAAGTCGATCACACTTATAATTCAGGAGGGCTGATAATTCTGACTTTAACTGTATTTACACTAGGACATTTGCTAAATGTCTTTATGGATTCAATTTTCTGCAAGGCAAACAGCTCCTGAGATGGGAAACAGAGTTTTTTTTATACTCGGTCTGCTTTGCTAAATGCTGGCCAAAACATTAATGGCTCCTGACCGTAATTAAAGCTCTTAAGGAAATTACCCTGAGCTAAGTGTGTGTGGCTCAATCCCAGCAAGCCTTGCTTCCTCAAACGCAGCAGAGTTTGCATCAAAGTTTCGACAGAGCGACTCGTTGTTTCTGAGCTCTCATGACAGCTAAGCTTAGTCAGCAAGAACGCTTGCCCACCCGTCTCGCATTCGGGGATTTGACTTCACAGTTTCCACATATCTCGACGTCCCAGCAGGGAAACAGAACAGAAGGATCAGTCGAACAATCACAACAACACAGATTCAGACGCAGGCTGGACATGTCTGACTGGAGAACTGATGCTCTGCCAAAATACAGCGCTAATGAAGATGCAATATTTGGACGTTCATGGGGAATACAATTAAAGAGTCAATTATTACTTGTGTTTATGGAGAATTACATAAAGTCTCATATTAAAAACATTATTTATGCAGCTTTTGTTGACATTAGGCAACAAATGGATGCTTGTATGTGTTCACGTGAGGTATTTTATCTGACATACACACTCAAAGAAAAACGTATGTAAATTTAGGTGAAACAACACAGCTCTTGTGTTTTTTGGGACAACTTAACTGGTGGCACAGTGGCTTAGTGGTTAGCACTGTTGTCTCAAAGCAAAACTGTGGCTGGTTCGAGTGCCAGCTGGCATTTCTGTGTGCAATTTGGATGTTTTCCCCGTGTCGGTGTGGGTTTCCTCCGGGAGCTCCGGTTTCCCTCACAGTCCAAAGACATGCACTATAGGTGAATTGGACAAACGAAATTGGCTGTAGTGTATGAGTGCATGCATGTAAATGTGAAAGTGTATGGGTGTTTCCCAGTACTGGGTTGTGACTAGGGAAGGGTTTTGTTAAGGTTTTAACGGTTTTACTACTTTAATCGATACCACTTATCAATTTGGTAGTTTAACGGTTCTCTTATTGATACTTTTTGTAGTGTTTTTTTTAAATGGAAAAAAAAATTTATTGAACAGAATTAACAACACTTCATTTTATTATTATGTTTTAAATGTAAAATAAAACAATAATTGTGAAACAAATAAATATTTTTTTTTCCTGTAAAAGAAAGTAGGCTTCAATGGTTCAAAGGAAAATGACTCTCAGTTTGTTTTTAACGATTCTTGTGGAGAAAAATCAGCATGTTTGACTTATCTGGCAGAAGTCAGGATCTTTCTTGTTTTATTGTGATCCTTGCAGTTGAAAATACCCTCTTTGAGTTGCAAAATGCAGTTAAAACAGATAATGTGTGAATGATTTTTCATTAACGCATTCATATAAATGAGTTAACAGTGTTTTGGGAGTTAACTGTTTTTTAATATAGTTTCAGGGCATCTCGCGATATTAAAACAAGCCTTTTTTTTATAATTTCTTAATATAATAGTTAATAGTTTTTATTATAATAGTTATTAGGCTATTCATGGGCTATATTTTTAAATACAGCTGATGTAAAAGCATTTAAATGATTAGGATTTATTTAGGCTACTGAAAAAAAAAATACTGTTTTCATTGTAGCCGACTCTGAGCTATACTAAAACATTGCTATCTAAGTCTATGAATATTTCTCGCAGTCGCAGATATCCTGATCCTTTATTATTACAAACTTCAACAATCATATTAAAAGTAATAAAGTCTTCTTAAAAAAAAAACAGGTTAATAAAAAAAAAAAAAAAAAAAAAAAAAAAAAAAAATATATATATATATATATATATATATATATATATATATATATATATATATATATATAAAAGATATAGATCTCTTATCAAAACAACAACAGCAACTTATAACTATGAAGCAGTCAAGGATAAGTATAATTTAGATTTAGAATGAAAGGTTTTAACAAGATATTCCATAAACATGTTGAAATTTTGACATAATATAATAATATAATATAATATAATATAATATAATATAATATAATATAATATAATATAATATAATATAATATAATATAATATAATATAATAATAATATAATAATATAATATAATATAATATAATATAAAATATTATAATATAATAATATAATATAATATAATATAATATAATATAATATAATATAATATAATATAATATAATATAATATACTATAATATAATTCAAATGCCATAAGTAGCTATATTTTATCAGCAAAAATATTTTATTTATGTGACCATTCTATTTGATAATGCTTAAATCAGATTTGCATTTGTGAATCTGTACTGTAGGTTGAAAACACAAATCTATGGCATATGCTCAATTAAATAACAAAACAGTGTTTGTGTGTGTGTTTGTGTGTGTGTGTGTGTGTGTGTGTGTGTGTGTGTGTGTGTGTGTGTGTGTGTGTGTGTGTGTGTGTGTGTGTGTGTGTGTTATTTTCATGGTCATTTTAAAGGTGCCAGGCAAAATGCGCCAGATATATTCTTATCACATTCCCTGCAGCTGCCGAAGGCAAACCACAAAGTAAAACGAAATGCAAGAAAGCATCAGTCCATCTCCCAGCTGCTCTTTTGAAAAAGTCACTTTGGAGAAAAAAATTTTGATGGACATTTTAAAGACCATTTTCAAAAAAAAAAAAAAAAAAAAAAAATGATTTGATTATTACACATGTAATTTCCTCCTATAAAGCTCATTTTCCAAAATGAATGAGCTTCAAACATGCTAGGACATGCTAGCAGTTGTAAATGGAGCTGTTAATTAGATATTCCACTATCAGGTCAGACCTTTAATGTTTGAGCATTTTAGATTCACTCAAAAATGTAAATCAAAAAGTCTGCGACTCAAATCCCCCCCCCCCAAATATTGAGGCATATTCATGAACTATTTGTGCTTAATATATGGTTAGGATTAAGATGAAAATTATATTTAGGGTTAGTTAGATCATTATATGCATAATTTATTGTACTTAATTGGATTAAACATAAAACAATTAAGATGTCCACCCCAAAAAAATGTAAGAATTTTGTTGTTTCGACTCATTTTAAATAAGTAGTTTGAACAAGTAATTTTTTTTATGTGTATGGAGCAACTGCAACAACGGCACTTTAAAAGAGAGGTGTAACACTTATATTTAAGCTGATGTAGTTGTACTATACTTTAGTAATTATGATTTATTAAGGCCTAAACTTATTCTAACTCTAACCATATGTAATTAATATTACTCAGTAGTTAAACAAATATTCACACTGTAACTATGAAATCTTAAAATAAATTGTAATCAATTGAATATAGTGTTACCAAAATGATATGTTAATGATAAGAAAGAAATTAGCTGTGACGATAACCCAATAGCTACTGTACAGTCAGCATCATTTATTTATTTATTTATTTATTTATTTATTTATTTATTTATTTATTTATTTATTTATTTATTTATTTATTTATTTATTTATTTATTATCATTTATCATTTATTTGTTTATTTGTTTATTTGTTTATCTATCCATGTATTTAATTATTATTTATTGTTTGTTTATCTATTTATTTATTATTTATTTGTTTTATTTGTTTTATTTATTTATTTATTTATTTATTTATTTATATGTATGTATTTATTTATTTTTAATCTGTTAAACCAGAAGGCAGTTTGCTTATAACTAGTGAAAGTCTTGGAGTCTTGTGACAAGCTAATGATCTGAATTGTAATGCATACATTAAGCAACACACGCACGCACGCACGCACACACACACACACACACACACACACACACACACACACACACACACACACACACATACACACACACACACACACACACACACACACACACACACACACACACATAAACACATAAACACACACACACTACAAAATGCTGGGTTCCACACAATCAATTTTTGTTGGGACAACATGAAGGAATGGAGTAAACTTAGTTTGTACACATTTAGGTGGATTGAACATAAAACAATTAAGTTGTCGCAAAAACTCATCAATTGTCTTGTTTCAGCTCATTTTAACTAAGCAGTTTGAACACACAGCAAACACAAATTACACATTAACGTTTTACAGTGGCTCAGCCAGAGTCCTGACTTAAATCCATTTGAGAATCTGTGGAGGAAGCAAAAGATTGGGGTGATTGCAAGGAGACCCTCCAACCGGAAAGAGTTAGAGCTCATCACTAAAAATGAATGGGCAAAAGTACCAGTAGAGACATTCAAAAAGCTGGTAAGCAATTGTATTTGATTGTTGTTACACAATCACACACAAACATAAACACACACACACAAACACAATCACACCCGCACACATAAACACAAAATAAACATTAACATTTTGCAGTAGGGGGTGACATGTTGGCTTAGTAGTTAGCGCTGTCACCTCACAGCAAGAAGGTCGGTAGTTTGAGCCCTGGCTGGGTCAGTTGGTTTATCTGTGTGGAGTTTGCATGTTCTGTGGGTTTCCTCCGCATGCTTCGATTTCCCCCACAACACTAAGACATGCAGTATAAGTGAACTGAATAAGCTAAATTGGCCGTAGTGTATGTGTGTTTCCCAGTACTGGGTTGCGGGTGGAAGGGCATCCGCTGTGTAAAACATATGCTGGATAAGTTGACAGTTCATTCCACTGTGGTGATCTCTGATATATAAGGGACTAAGCTGAAGGAAAATTAATAAATGAATGCCTTTTGCAGTGGCCCAGCCAGAGTCCTGACATAAACCCAATTGAGAATCAGTGGAGGAAGCTCAAGATCAGGAAGATTGCACTATAATATCGTTATAGACATGGAAAAAGCCAGTCAGCTGGTCATTATATGAAACGTTTGATTGCTGTAACACAATCACACATACACAAACACACAGTCACACACAGACATACGCTCATCCGATGGCCTTGTGATCTCCAGAAAGTCAGTAAATACACCCTCACTGAGAATGTGTTCAGTGTGAAACAATGCTACCACTTAAAGACACGCTTTCTTTTATGAACATAACCTACAGAATCGAAACCCTTCTATTAAAACCCCCCAAGACTGAATCCAAGAACTGAGAAAGCGCAGGAATGCAGGAGTATAGATTCCTCGCTGCACGACTCTTTCTCCATTTCTGTGCTCCCTGCTGTATTCAGACACTACAGCACAGCCTCTAGACACAAAATGGCTGTCTTTACCTCCCATTATATGCTGCTGTTCGGCGTACAACGGCTAGCGATGCTAAATGCTACGCTCGCTTTCTACATCCTCTCAATTCGCTTGTGGAAACACTGTGCAGTCATTCTCAGCTAATTATGCGAATTTAAAAGCTCTTGCTGGATTGATTGAAAATAAATTCTTTAAATAGATTTCTAATTGTATGCTGGTGCTTATCTGAACCGGTTTGTATCCAGACAAGTCTATGAGTGTGAGGAGTGTGTTATTTGCGCGCTCGGCAGGCGTGGCACTGCAGTCAGAAAAAGGGAGACGGAGAGGAAGAGAGAGAGCTTGTTTGTGTGGATGTGTTTGAGAGAGCGAGATAAAAACAAAACAGTGAGTTTCGCTTTACATTGGACTTCAGGACTGCAATGTCACAGCATTCAAACAGAACATAACTTGGTGTTGTTGTGTTTAATATGAATGAAACTCATAGAGCAAATAGAAAAGAAAAGAGAAAGTGAAAAAGAAAAGACTGTACAAAAGGAAAGGCGTATAGTTAGCTAGAAAAAATGAAAGAGAGTTAAAGACTGGTTCATTCATTTTTTTTTCAGCTTAGTCCCTTTATTAATCTGGGGTCGCTACTGCAGAATGAACCGCCAACTTATCCAGCGGACGTTCTACACAGCAGATGCCCTTCCAGCTGCAACCCATCACTGGTAGACACATACACACTACGGTCAATTTTTAAGCATACTCAATTCACCTGTATCACGTCTTTGGAAACTGGACAGGAGAATACCCACGCGAACAGGGGGAAAACATGCAAACTCCACACAGAAAATGCCAACTGACCCAGCTGAGGCTCGAACCAGCGGCCTTCTTGCTGTGAGGTGAATGTGCTACCCACTGCGCCACCAAGACTGGTTGAAATAAAGTAAAATAAAACAACATCAATAGAAACAAAGCAAGACGACAAAATAAAACTGAATTTAAGGGTGCTTTCACACTTTTGTTTCTGAACCCGGGGCATTTCCCCAGTTAGCAAGGTTCGTTTGGCATATGTGAATTTAGCAATGGGTTCTATGCACTGCTAGACCCTACTGAAAAAACAGCTTAAACCAGCCTAGGCTGGTTTTAGAGGGGTTTTGGCTATTTCTAGGTTGGTTTTCAGCCATTTCCAGGCTGGTCTTAGCTGGTCTGGCTGGGAGATGACCAGCTAAAACCAGCTTGACCAGCTTAGCCAGGCTGGGAGACCAGCCAAAACCAGCTATGTCCAGCTTAAACCAAGCTGGTCAAGCTGGTTTTAGTTGGATTTAGCTGGTCATGTTTCAGCCTGACCAGCTAAGACCAGGCTGGAAATGCCTAAAAACCAGCATGGAAAGGGCCAAAACCCTTCTAAAACCAGGCTGGTCATCCAGCTAAAACCAGCCAACCAACCTAGGCTGGTTTAAGCAGGATTTTTCAGCAGGGGAGTTTTATAGCCAACAATAAACTTCCGGTAAAAGCCTACCGTGACTAATTTTAATATCACAAGGTTGTTTTTAAAGCATCGATGTTGTAATGTAATTACAATCCATTCATTTAAATAGACTTAAGCCTTTATTTAGTTGTTCAAGCGTAGAACGAGATCGTTGCAACCACTAGTGCCATAAGTTGCAACAGACTAGTGCAGAAATTCCATTAAAAATCCTGGGGTAAAATAAACTGTCATATTTTAAAGACATGGCAGGGGGAAATGGAGTTTAATGCGGTGCTTCTTGTCCGATCTGAGACCCACTTCATATCGAATATTTACAGGCAGTAAAGATTACTGATTTTTAAATAAATCAGACCTTAAACGTGACAATTTGGAAAGACAGGTCACCAGAAGTCCCTCGGCTGCAAATTAAAAGTTTGTATGTATATAGCCTTGGATTTGCGGCAAAACAATCGGTCCAAGATCGCCTGAATGAGGTAGTCTCGACGCAATTGAAACGAACTCTGGAGCGGATCGATTGTTGTGAGAAAGCAATACGATCTGAACCAAGCTGTATCACAGGGCATTATGGATATGTAATAGGCACACGGCTATATGAAGAGAGAATTATGAGTAGGGCGGGATGTCATTCCTAGTGGTAAATGTGCGTTTCATGTCAACTATTAACAAGAGCTGTTTATCCTTTAGGACAATTGACTGAACTGTCTTAGTTGATCTGTTATTTCCCATTATAATGTTAAGCCTGTAATGCAAAATTTTGTATGAGAAAGTCTTGCCTCTGATTTATATCTAGTGACGATGTCTGTGGGTGTCACCATTTAAAATGAAAGCGCAGCTTTTCGCTTATAATGTCTTATTGCTTATCGCCATGAATTAAAATAAGGACGCATGACTACTGAGTGGGACTCTGTAAAATAAACTGTGAAACTTTGAATAATGTGAGGAGAGTTTACTCGCACAGGACTTGTTTTTAGCTATTTTGGTCCTTTTAGAAACTTTGTCGTGTGAAAGCAAACCGCATCAAGAACAAAAATAAACATTGTAACAATTTTAATCCCTGTTTTAGAACAAAATAATTGATCTACAGGGGTGAAAGCACCCTTGTTTCGGAACCCAGCGCATTTCCCTAGTCCGTGCGGTTTGTTTGGCATATGTGACTCCAGCAATTGCGCTCAGATTCGTATAAAACAATCGGTCCGAGATCGCCTGAATGAAGTGGTCTCGGCTTGATCGAAACGAACTCTGGAGCGGATCGATTGTAGTGAAAAAGCAATACAATCTGAACCAGGCCATATCACAGAGCATTATGGATATGTAATAGCTATATACACGACTATATGAAGAGAGAATTATAAGTAGGGTGGGATGTCATTCCTACAGGTAAATGTATGTTTCATGAAAGTCAAAGCATGCTGAATTACGAGAGCTGTTTATCCGTTAGGACTAAATTAAATATTTAGTTGACTGTTGGGTTTTACAGTGAGTGTTGGAACCTTTTTAAATAGTTGTGTTTGGGTCATTATTATTTTTAAAATTAAAGAGTTCACAAACATTTTAAGGGGTTATTCTAAAAATTGTAGTAAGTTTTTGGTAAACATGCACTGTAAAACCCAACACCCAACTTTATCAAATAAAATGAGTGTAGTTAACTAAAAATATACTGAAAGTTAATTCTACTCATATGAAAAAGTTTTGAACTTGTTGTGGAAGGTAATGAGTTAATTAAACACCTCATTACTTCAACTTAAATGGAGCAAGCTCACAGTACTCATATAGATTAGTTTTTTTTTTAACTCAAATGGTTTATAGCAATCAGTTTCCTCAAACGGTTTAAGTTGCTTTAACTAATTGAGTTTTAAAGTACTCAGTTGGTTTGAGTTCATTTATTGAGTTTTACTGTGCTCAAATTGCTTTGTTTACTCAAATGGATTAAGTTCACAGTACTCAGTAGGATTAGTTTTTGAACGTAAATGGTTTGTTGCAATCGGTTTCCTCAAATGGTTTGAGTTACTTTTTGGGGTTTACTGTGTGTAAACATCTCATGTAACATATCATACTCAAGACAGTACTAAATAAAAATAATAATATGCATTTTCAATGACTTTTTCAAATATTTGGCAAGTGATGCTTAACAGAGTAAATACATTTTCACAGTATTTCTTATAATCTTTTGTCTTCTGGGAAAAAAGTAGTTTTAGTTTGGCTAGACTAAAAGCAGTGCTTAATATATAGATATTTCATATTTCTCAAAATTGTACATTTAAAACATTAATCTCATAACATTTGTTTTTAAAACTGGAACACACTTTATTTTGATGGTCTGTTTAAGTTAAACTGGATCTACATGCCAACTTATTCTCATTAGATTATCAGTAGACTGTGAGGTTGAGGTTAGTGTAAGTTAATATGTACTTGCAAAGTTTCTTATAGTGAGTTAAATGTCTGTTGAAGGAGCAGTATCAGCAGATATTAAGCAGACAGTCTACTAATGGACCATCAGAATAAAGTGTTACTAACAACTGTAATATAAAATGTAAAAATATTAACAGTAAAGCAGTTAAAATAGAAATATTTGTAAATAAATACTTAAGTAGTAATATAGGATAGTAATCAACTTGACGAGAGAGAAAAAAAAGAAAGAGAGAGAGAATAATTAGGGTCAATATTATTAAGCCTAATGACTTGGCTAATTAACCTAACTCGTCCAATTAACCTAGTTAAGCCTTTAAAGTAGACCTATTATGCCCCATTGAGCAACATGTAAAATAAGTCTCTGATGTCCGTAGAGTGTGTATGTGAGGTTTCAGCTCAAAATACCACAAAAATAAGGTTTTTAACTCATTGAAACTTGCTCTTTTACTCTTTGATCAAAAATATGCCATTCTAGTGACTGTTCCTTTAAATTCAAATGAGGTTATGCTCCTAGCTCTCTTTTTATTAGTAGGTGGAGCTATAAATTCCGATTTGCACATTTAAAACGTCTAAAAATCCAATGGTGGATGGCTGCTTCTCACTCAGCTATGCTAATGAGGGAGAGATCATCACTAATGGGTGGGGCTTTCCAACTCAGATGCCATGTACAAAGGGAAAATGTCAATCAAATTGTTTCTACAGTCTGTTTTTATCAAGTGAGATTAAAAATATATAATTTTACCATTAGTGGCTGGTTATATTCACACACTGTTGCCGCACAACTGTGTTTAAACCTCTTATAAAAGTGATTTTTGCATAATAGGTCCCCTTTAAATTGCACTTTAAGCTGAATACTATAGTCAATTGCAAAATAATAAGTATATATTGCCATCGTTACAAAGATAAGACAATTGTTTCACATATTTATTTAACATATATGGTCAGACTTTGAGACTTTTTTAGATATTTTTTTTACTTTGAAGAATAAAAGCAGTGTTTAATATATAAATATTTCATATTTCTCAAAATTGTACATTTAAAACATTAATCTCATAACATTGTTTATAAAACTGTAACATAAAATGTAAAAATATTAGCAGTAAAACATTTAAAATACAAATATTTTTAAATAAATACTTAAGTAGTAATATAAGATGGTAATTAACTTGACAAGAGACACAGAGAGAGAGAGAGAGAGAATAATTAGGGTCAATATTATCAGCCCTCCTAAGAAGATTTATATATTTATTTTTTTAAAAGCCACTGTTGTGCAATGACCTAACTTGCCCAATTAACCTAATTACCCTTTAAAGTAGACCTATTATACCCCTTTAACCAAGATGTAAAATAAGTCTCTGATGTCTCAAGAGTTTGTATGTGAGGTTTCAGCTCAAAATACCACTCAAATAAGGTTTTTATAAATTATTGAAACTTGCTCTTTTACTCTTTGATCCAAAATATGCAATTCTGGTGACTGTTCCTTTAAATTCAAATGAGATTATGCTCCCAGCCCTCTTTTTAATAGTAGGTGGAGCTATAAACTCCTATTGCACATTTAAAACGTCTAAAAATCTAATGGTGGATGGCTGCTTCTCACTCAGGGCTGTCTATGCTAATGAGAAAAAGATCATCACTAATGGGCGGGGCTTTCCCACTCTGATGACATGTACAAAGGGAAAATGTCAATCAAAATGTTTCTACAGTCAGTTTTCACCAAGTAAGAAAAATTTTTTTTTTTACCATTAGTGGCTGGTTGTATTCACACACTGTTGCCACACAACTGTGTTTAAACCTCTTATAAAAGTGATTTTTTGCATAATAGGTCCTTTAACTCGCACTTTAAGCTGAATACTATAGTACATAGTGAAATAATATGTAAATATTGCCATCATTACAAAGACAAGAAATAAATATACATATTTACATAAAAAATATGGTCAAGACTTTTTCATGTTCTACAGTATGTCTTGCTAAACCGAGCAGACGGACGGTAAGGACATTCACTGGAAATGCTCGAGAAAGTCCATTAAAGTCGTCTTCTGCTAATTAGTCCCGCTGTTATTATAAGCCTCCCTGTAGAATCCACAAAATGCAAGTCATTCTGCAGCCATTTTCATCCCCTCCTCCTCCCCACCGTCAACATCTCGCCTAATCATCAGTGCTATTAAAAAATCCATAACCACAAGAATCAGTGGAGCTGCGTGGTACATGATAAAATCAGTCATCTTGCTGAACAAGATTTTGATTGACAGCAGACACATTATGAGAGGCAGGAGGGCTGGAAAAAAAAGGCTGCTCTAACATGAGAGGCAAAGCACACAACATTAACCACATTATGTAACGATTAGCAGTTATGGCTAATGATGGCCGATAGGTCGCTAAATGGCTCAAAAATAATGTTTCAATTTAGCGGTGTTAAATATGTGTGAGTAAAAGAGCTTAAGGGCAGTAGATATACGGTGGTGTGAAAAAGTATTTGCCCCCTTCTTGATTTCTTATTTTTGAAATTCTTTATTGTTTTTGATCAAGAAACAACATTAAATGTTAGCCAAAAGCCCCTTTCACACAAACAGACCTCTGAGAATTTCCTGGAAAGGTCTGTATTTGTGAACAGGCCCTTTTTGAAAATATCGGTAAATTCGTTCTGGCTATTTTCCGAAAAAAGAGAAGTTGTAACATTACCAGTAATTTTCCGGAAATGCTGCGCTTTTGTGAACGCAGAAGGAAGATTGCCGGAAAGATCGCGTGCAGTTCTAGAACATGCTGACGTGAGACGTCTGTTTAGCCAATCAGTCAGACACAACAGTCAGACGCATTCATGTCCGCACGATTTATGAAAAATAATAGCCTTTGAATATTTTTCCAGACACATTTAGCTGCTAGATGTCAGTCAGATAACATTTCTATGTTCCTTCTTAATGCCAACTGTGTAAAAAATCATCGATGAGATGCTTATGAGAAGTCGTTGTTTGTTTACCTTCAAGCTCTGCTTCCTTAAGTTGCGTGATGCGTCGCGTGTGCCCGTGAAGGAGCCGGTGAGCGCCAGCACACACACATATCATGTACATCTCGACATGTGAAAGTGTTTCTCTATATGATTTCATCGAAGTTGTTTACAATACTGATCCATGCACAGAGTTTATAACATAGTCAAATGTTTACAAATACAAGCGCAGCCTTTTAGACCTCATTTCTGGTTAATGATGTCAGAATTTATCGGTATTTTGGAATGAATGTTTGAATGCTCTTTTCCAGAAAAATTCCGTAACGTCCACGCCTGTGTGAACAGCGTTTTTTTGAATTTACCGGTAAAGTCGATCTGGAAATTTTCCGGATATTTACCGGTATCACTGTGTGAAAGGGGCTAAAGATAGCACAAGCAAAGGCATCATGCAGTTTTTAAATGAAGGGGAAACAAAATACAAAACTAAATAGCCCTGTGTGAAAAAGTGTCTGCCCCTAAAACAGAATTAGTCACTAAACTGACCAACACTCTAAAAAACCCAAATTGGTTTGTTTTTAACCCTACTGCTGGGTAAATATAGGACAGAACACATCAGGTGTTAAATTAACCCAAGTAATTGGTTATTATTTTTAACCCCATAAATGGTTTGTTTTTCTACCCAGTAATTGGTTATTTTTACTTAAATAACAGGATAATTTGATCCTAAAATGCCTGCGAAAGACGACCCAGCAATTGTGTTGTTTTGACTAGGCATCACTGAAGTACAGTGGGGGATGTGCAGCTTTGATTACAGGTGTACAAAAGATGCTAGTAAGACATTTCAAAATTCAGAAAGGTCTGACGAAGGGCTGCTATAAGCATAAATCTAATTTTATTAATCAGAAAACACAAGGAATCTGCGTTTATGTTACACTATTTTCATTGCATTTATACAAATTAGTACATAATATGTGGTATCCCAGTCAGCCCCTGCTGTGAGTTGATTTGATCCAAAGAGCTGGGTTGAAACTACCCAAGACTCTGAAAATAACCCGCAAAATTACCCCAATGCCCAAACCCAAGATTTGGGTAGAAAAAATAACCCCAGGTTTTTTAGAGTGAAACGTAAAATAGTTATTCCTTGTGAGATCAGGCAGGAGGATCGGCAAAAAAGAAAAGAGATGTGTACCAAAAGACATTGTTCTGTCTGAAATGTGTGAGTTAGTGAGTGACTGAGTGAGTTGGGGTGGTGTGTATGGGGGATGTTTTCTGTCTAATGAATGAATATAGCCTGGATACCCATTCATTTCCTATGGCGGTCACTTTTGACCAGGAACACCACAGATGTAACAAGGTTGATTAAAACACTCAGAATTCAATGAAAGAAGTGATCATCACTTTTATAGGTTCAAGTGCACAGTGTGGAGCAGTGGCGCAAAAAGGGGGTATGCAGTATATGCGGTGCATAGGGGCGCCACACATGGGGGGCGCCATTGTGCAAAAACTATTTTTTAAATTATCCATATTAAAAGTTTCAAATAATATATATATATATATATATATATATATATATATATATATATATATATATATATATATATATATATATACATATTGTTAAAAATGTTTATTTAGCATTTTATACGCGAATAATATCGTATTTTATTAAATTAAAAAATCATTCCACCCCTCCCCCCATTTTTCATACCATATACATATTTTTATGAATTTATTATTAACATTTCACACAGTTTGTTTCTGTTTTTTTTTTTACACTAAACATTTGACAATCTTTTTTATTTCACTTTTAGCAGTTTCAGTCAATTGTTCTTGCAAAGACAGACCTTACACTTCTCAGTATGCATGTGAGAAGTAATTGCAATGTTCTTTTGCCCTTTAAGACTCCCATGTCTATCATTTTGTTTTGACAAATGTAGTACAAAAAGTCCAAAAGCAAGGCTAGTCAAGGTGCTATAATCATTTAGTGAGGGAAAATTAAATTGAGAAGAAGTTTGGGGTGGTATGAGATGCATTTCTTTGCGACTTAACTTGCTTATTGTAATTATACTTTTTACTACTTCAAAAAATACAGTTTCGCAGTTCTGAACACAACTGAAATAGTATGAAGCATATTGATATCTTTATGAAAAAATATCTTTCATTTATTGATGGAAATATTGTCCACATTTTTATCACTTGCCTGTTTTAAAATATAGTTGGATTGAAGGGGGGCACGTAAAAGTTGAAGCCGCATACCCATCAGTAAATGTGCTGTTGCGCCCCTGGTGTGGAGGATAGCATGAGGCCTTGAGGCAATCAGATGTAAAACACAATATTTATGAGTGTTTTAAATTGTAAATCGGTCAGATTTCACCCAAACTCGACAGAAAGGTTAAACTTTATTTGGGAAATATTTAAAAATGAAATTGAACGAATTCTGACTTCAACTGTATATAACTTATCCAAACTAAACAGAACATTACATATGATTGAACATTATAAATAAATTCAAGAGGTTAACTGATTCCATGTATAAACATTTCATACAATATTAATATAAGAAATGATTAGCTTCCTAATTGGGAACTTATTAACTCAATAACAAGCAATGCACTGAAACAGACAAATCGAAAGCTCTTATTTTAGATTAGCCTAAGCTTGGAATGACTTTTGCGAAGAGTGAAAGAATAAAAAAGAAAGAAGATTTAGCTGAAGCCTCAAAAGACTACATTTATTTGATTGATAATCTGATTAATGTCAGCGCATGCGGCGGGGGTGAGAAGGAGAAAGAGAGGAGGAAAATAAAAGAAATGAAAGGGAGCCTGCATGCTGTTGGGGTTATATTTGCTGAAAAGATCTGTTGGCATAGCAGCCTGGTGCTTTCAAACCATTCAAAGACACACACACACACACAGACACGAGTGCGTGCACACAATGGGCACGCGGCTACTCTTCTACCTGTCAGTCGAAACAAAGAGAGCTAAGAAAATCTACACACGCTCACTCGGCCACACGGTGCGACGCGTGACAAAGCAGTAAGAGGATCATCCATTCACTGGGAGGATTATTGTAGCCCGTTGGCCTATTTTATTCGATTTTTGCAGACGTTTTTGATTTATCTGTTTGTACTTTGACCTTGTTCTTCATGTACGAGCGGGTGCAGCTATTGAAATTTTTTGGCGCGAGTCTTCCGGTCTCATTCACTTCTATTTATGTTAAGATGTTAAAAGATGCTAAGATGTTGAAAACTAATGTTTTCTTATTATATTGTTCTACTTTTTATAAGTAATTTGACCGTTTTCTGTCGTTTATTATTCCCAGTCATTTCTCAGATCAAATCGGAAGTATAGCTGTACGCATTGTGCTTACCTACCATGAGAGGGCGCATATTAATGCCGCTTTTTATTTAATTAATTACTTTTTCATTCATTCAATCATTTTCTTGTCAGCTTTGTCCCTTTATTAATCCGGGGTCGCCACAGCGGAATGAACCTCCAACTTATCCAGCACATTTTTACGCAGCGGATGCCCTTCCAGCCGTAACCCATCTCTGGAAAACATCCACACACACACTCATACACTACGGACAATTTAGCCTACCCAATTCACCTGTACCGGAGCAACCGGAGGAAACCCACGCGAACGCAGGGAGAACATGCAAACTCCACACAGAAACGCCAACTGAGCCGAGGATCGAACCAGCGACCCAGCAACCTTCTTGCTGTGAGGCGACAACACTACCTACTGCGCCACTGAATCGTCCTAATTACTTTTTTTTTTTTTTTGCATAATTTAAATTGATTATTAAGCAGAATGCAGTACGATATATTGACAAAGCAAGAAAGAATGAGAATAAATAAAGGCGTGCGTTTGTGTGTTTTAAAGTGTGTATGTAGGGGAGCACGGGGCACAAAGTAACAGGGTTCAATGTAACAGAGAGTTTTAAGGTATTTGCTCACGGTTAACCATGGCATGCTTCAGAGGTTTTCATCACAGTGTCGGCAGACGTCTTCGCGCCAATTATTGAAAAATTTCGGCAAAATTTGGATGAGAAACACAGGAGAAACCATTTTTCCAGCATAAAACTATTTTTTATTGTAGTCGGATTTTTTTATTTAAAAAAAAATCTGTGAAAGTATGCTAGTAAAATCTTGTATCCTTGTGATTACCGTCACAACAGTATAAGATTTTACATACTTTCAAAGACTTTTTTAAAATCAAAAAATATTGAGTATAATAAAAAATACTTTCATGCTGCAAAAATTATTTCCTCTGGGTTTCTCATTAAAATTTTACAGAACTTTTTCAATTATTGGCAAGAAGACGTCTGCCGCCTCTATGGTTAAAACCTTGGAAGCATGCCATAATTAACCCTGAGCAAATAGCCTACCTAAAGATTCCCCATATATTCAATAGGGTAAGCAAGATAATCTTGGTTTTAGTTTGGAATAACGTTTTTCCACTTATACCCCATTGAATATTTAGCTTGTTTTAAGAGAAAAACTCACTTAATTTTGATTAATTATTTTTGAAAAAAACAATATTTATTACTTGTCTTGAAAAAGCTTCTTGATTTAGGAATTTTGAGGTATTTGAACTAGAAACAGGACAAAGACTCTTCAGCTGCTGTTCTTAATGATAAAAAGAGGAACCTCCAGAAATAATTTACATTAACTTTTTTGTTTAGAAATAAAGCATACTTGGTTTCATGCAAGGTGTGCATTAACAGATGAAGAAAATCTGATATAATAATAATAATAATAATAATATTTAATAATAATAATGATAATTATTATTATTATTATTATTATTGCAATACACTTACACATTTGAGGATGCACTCAGTCTCTTGTAACATCATGGAGGAAGAGCCATTCTGACGGCTGCAAGAAAACAGAGGGGACATCATTACTCAGATGATATTGCACAGACAAACAATAACATTTTCGACATTTTGTTGACACAATTACAATGAAGTTTAAAACCACAAACAAATATTAAAAATAATAAATAAATAAATAAATAAATAAATAAATAAATAAATAAATAAATAAATACATACAAATATATACTGTATATATAATTACATTAATAAATATTAAATTTTGAAAAACAACAATTGACAAAAAACATTAACAATTTTTTTACAACTTACAATACATATATATATATATATATATATATATATATATATATATATATATATATATATATATATATATATATATATATATATATATATATATATATATATATAAAGAATATATAAATTCTAGAAAAGAAAAGCTGACGTTTGTATTTCTGCAATTTACTCTATTTAAGACCCATAATAATAACTTGCTTTGTAAAAAAAAATGAATAATGAATGTAAATAAATCAGTTAAGATATCAAAAAATTGGACAAAGTCTTTGACCAATGGGTTTTCACTCAATTGCTTCATATTGTCTCTACACAAATTGATTAAGTTCACTTAATTGTTTTTACAAATTCAAGTGGATTGAACATAAAACAATTAAGTTGCCCCAAAAAACCCTAAAGGTTTGTATTGATTTAGTTCATTTTAAATAAGTCGTTTGAACATGTAGCAAACATAATTTTTGCGTAAATATATGAAAATTAGTTTCTCTCTTTAAACAAAAAGGACTATTATCACTTATACTGGAGTTCATTTTTGTTTCAAAAGAGTTCTCAGTCTCAACACTGTGTAATATTGCAAAATCTTCTCCTTTTTTGTCAATGGTGGCTTACTGTATATACATTTCTCCATTGTGGTTTTACATGAAAAAAGCTACTTATTCATTCATTCATTCATTCATTCATTCATTCATTCATTCATTTTCTTTTCGGCTCAGTCCCTTTATTAATCTGGGGTTGCCACGGTGAAATGAACCGCCAACTTATCCAGCATATTTTTTATGCAGCAGATGCCCTTCCAGCTGAAACCCATCTCTGGGAAAAGCTACTTGTTTGAACTACTTATTTAAAATGAGTTGAAACAACACAATTCTTAAGTTATTTTGGGACAACCTGATTATTTTATGATAAATCAACTTAAATTTGTAAAAATAAAACCAACATAAACCAATTGTGTGGAACCCAGCATTTTTTTACAGGTTCTGGTTTTATTACTTCTTCCACTCACAGTTTACTTCTCCACAGTGTCAGTTCTATCCTTTAAAGTGTGTTTGTTAGAGAGAGAGAGAGAGAGAGAGAGAGAGAGAGAGAGAGGGTTGTTTCTCCAAGTTAACAGTGTCATTAATCACCCGCTTCACACTGGGCTCGATATCAGATTTAAGCCATATGATTACACTCATTGATTGAGCGCAGGTTTTCTCCAGCCGCTTGTTCCGGCCCCATTGTTTATTAATTGACTAACTGATTCAAGGACAAAAAGCTGACAAACTGGACCATGAGTGATTCTCCCTTCACTCGCGCCGCCGAGATCACATGATTGAATAAATTGGGCTGGAATATATTTACAAAAATATAAAAACAATCTGATTTGTGAGCGTGTGACACTGGACGCGGCAGTGATTCATCTTTTCATGACTTTGTGTGAGTTATTGTTCTGTGTTTTTACAGGAAAATCCCCTAAATGTTCTCTAATTGACAATATTGGGTTTTATTAAATGGTACATGGCTGATGGTAGATGTGTGGTATTTCTCAGTTCTACTTATTGATTGATTAATACAACAATTATTATTATATTAGCATGTTGTTTGCGCAGATATTTAATACACGGTAAAAAAATCCTGGTTGCCTTACATTTTTAAGCTGAATGAAATTAACTTTATGAGTCCATTGAACTTCATTATGGTAAACTGACTCAAAACAGCTTGCATAACTTATAAAATTATGGTTAGAACAAGATTAACTTAGTTTGATGAGTTTCAATGCAGGAAAAACATCATGGCTTTTTACTGTGTTTTCTAGAAAAAGGACTAAAAATTGTAGTTAATGTATTGTTATCATCGATATATTGTCCACATATTGTCAATATATTGTCAACAATGCATTTTAGTTATATTATATAAATAATTTTCTTGCTGTAAAAAGTGATTCTTTACTTAAAGTGAATGAGCCTTAAAAGTAACAAGTTGACTTTACCTAAAAATAAAATAAGTAAACCTATTGTAACTGTTAGGTTGGCTTAACTTAATTTGAACAATTCAGCAAGTTTACTCACTTTTTTAACTGTAGTCAACTAATCGCTTTTTACAGTGTTGTAGTTGTGCTGGGTTAGACGAATTACTAATTTAGTTCCTTTCCCTAACTCTGAATCAAGTTAATAATGGCAGAATTGTCTGTATCTATACAAGTTCAATACACTCAAAACGTTTTACGGTTGCTGTGTGTTTAAACTACTTGCTTAAAATGAACTGAAACAACACAAGACCTAATTTTATTTTGCGACAGTTTAATTGTTTTATGTTCAATCAACCTATATCAGTAAAAATTAATAAGTTAACCTAATTTCTTTATGTTTTCCCAAAATGAATCGATCGTGTGGATCCTGCCATTTTTTATAGTGTAACTAAGTTCATGTCGAAAACAATTCCTCATGTCGTCTCAACGCAAGTCAATTAAGTTAACCAAATTGTTTTTAAAAATTGAAGTGGATTAAACTTAAGACAATTAAATTCTTTGAAAAACCCCAATAATTGTGATGTTTCAGCTCATTGTAAACAAGTAGTTTGAACAAGCAGCTAAAATATTTTGTTGAGTTAAAGTATCAAAAAAAAAAAAATGTAATAAATAAATACCATAAAAATAGCACAAATAACACAAAAGCCAACATAAATAAATAACATAAAATAACAGTAATAAATAATATAAACAAATAAATAACAACATAAATAAATAAATAAATAAATAAATAAATAAATAAATAAATAAATAAATAAATAAATAAATAAATAAATAAATAACATACAATAACATAAATAATTAACATAAAAACTAACATAAATAAATGAAAAATGTAAAAATAACATCAATAACAAATTAAATATATATATATATATATATATATATATATATATATATATATATATATATATATATATATATATATATATATATATATATATCAAATTTATTTATTTACTTATAAATATATAATTTATATATTTATTTATTTTACATCTGTAATAAATTTTAATTTATTTTAATAATTTTAATTAAAGATTTTAATTAATTATACATTCATAATTATGGTTCCTCACACCAAAAACAACATTATACATATTAAATATAATGTATTATATAAATCCATTATATATATATATATATACATATATATATATATATATATATATATATATATATATATATGTATATATATATATATATATATATATATATATATATATATATATATATATATATATATATATATATATATATATATATATATATATATATTAACAAATGTCCATTTTTTGTGTGTTGTCTTTATTTCTGGAAGGCTATTGAATCAGGTGACGACTGTAGGCACAAACACAGCATGACACACGCTCACATGCACACGCACACACACACAGAGAGACTGTCTGGCACAGCTGTTTTTCCACACGCATGTTGATTCTCTCCCAGAAAGCCATTAGTGACTTTAAAAGATCATTGTGTTGTGGGCTTCAGGCTGATAGACGGTTAAGTGTACAGTACATTAACCTTCTCTCTTTCAGATAATTGCCGGCTTCCTGCATGCTGATTCAATCTGCGAGCATTCACATCTCACACTACAGGAAATGCTATTCCTTCAGCAGATACGGGTTTTGTATTATGAGTATTATGGTTTATTCATGAGCATAATTGTGTTGATTATTAAAATGATTGTTAATATAATTATTTGAAGGACAAGGATCCTTGACTGATGATTTGGCTAATGTTATTTTTTATTAAAAAAAAAAGGTAGAAAATAATTAAATTATTTAAAAAAAAGGATGAATGTGATATTAATCATTAATGGAACAATGCAAAAAAAGCACATTTTACAATTAATATTTTAATTAAATTCATCAAATAGAAGATTTTAGATAAGAGTGATTTCTTACGCAGAAAACAATGCTCGCAAATATGCGTTTGTTTAAAACGTTGAGGATTTATCTAGCAAGAAAGATGCGACTCAAATATTTATCAGTGGAAGTTCATTATATATTATTTTCATCATCAAAATAAAGTGTGACCTTTTTTCATCTGCATTTGTATAATGTTATTATTATTATTATTATTATTAGCAGTATTATTTATTATATGTATATTTATATTTGTTTGAATAAAAAGAAGTTTAGATTTGTCCACCTGTCGGGTTTTGGACCATATTGTGCATAAGAATAGGACATGTGTTTGGATATAACTGTGTTTTTTTGACCACACTTTCACCACATTACTGTTTAGTTTTTCATTTGCTGGAAATTAGAACTGAATTTAAAAATAGTTTTGAACCAAATCTTTGCGCTTAACAAAAAAAATTAAACATGTAGGCTAATGGATGTCTTCAGTGGAGTGAGTACAACACCGTTTCCTTATTACCAAAGTAAAGGAGTAAAGTAAAGAGTAAAAGTAAAGAGGCTGAATGGAGGAGGCTCGTTCTTTATCCTCATGCTGCAGATAGTATGTTTTCTCGCTAGTGAAGTGTTCAGTTTATCCACTTACAAAGCCATGTAAATAGCAAGGGCCCTATCATACACCCGGCGCAATAAGGCACAAGACGTGTTTGCCCCGACATGTTGCTATTTTCAGACCAGCGCAACCTTAATTTTTTCGTTTTCCGCCACATTATTTAAATAGCAAATCCATTTGCGCCACTTTGAGGACTCATAGGTGTTAAAGCGCATTGTTGGCGCGTTGCTATTTTGAGAAACTAAAATAGACTGTGCAATAGGCCAGCTGAAGGCAGGTCTAAAGTCCAGCGTCGAGCGTGTTAGTTGTGCGCCTCGCTTAAACATTGCTTAATACACAAATATCTTTACAAATGAAAAATAATTAAAGGAATAAAATATTACAAAATTATTACTTTCTACATAAATATAAAAACCACTTCCTCCATGCCTTCTTCATCTTGGGGGGATTTTTTAGTTTCATCACGACATTTTGCTTTTGTATACTGTAATTATTAATAGTATTATTTATTATATGCATATTTATATTTGTTTTAATAAAAACAAGCCAAGATTTGTCCACCTGTTGGGTGGTTTTAGACCATATGGGGCATAGCATGTGTGTTTGGATATAACTCCAAATCTTTGAGCTTAACAAACTAAATGAATTATGTAGGCTAATGAATGTCTGTTCATACAACATCAGCCTGATCTCATCCCTAACCCCAACTGTCATCGGGTGATAAGCAAATCGTACTAAATTGTATGAATCAGATCGTACGAATTCATACAAATTAGCCACTAAATTAAAAGTTACAAATTGCCGTTAGATTACATTGACAACACCGTTTCCTTATCCACGAAAGAGAGAAATGGAAAGTGAAAGCAAAGGCCGAATGGAGGAGGCTCCTTCTTTATCCTTGCGCTGCAGATGGTGTGTTTAACTGTTCTCTCGCTAGTAAAGCATTCAGCTCTTTTACTTACAAAGTCTGCCATGTTAACAGCAAATGACATAACGCAACTGACTCTTAAAGGGAATTGGAAATGAGACTCTGATTGGTTTATGCTCAAAACACACCCTGAGCTCATTAAGACAATAAGCTCAACCCTGTTAGACCATGTGTCACGACACAGAGCGTATTTTTCAGTCCCTAAAATAACAAAAGTGGATTCTGACACGTCCTCAATGCTTTTGCGCCCTGCACTTCAGACTTTGCACCTAGGTTATTAAAATAGAGCCCATCATGTCTAATCTACAACATATGTAAAGAAGCGTCATATTTATTATCATCACTGAGCTTATTAATAAAATAGCATCATAGTAGCAACAATACACTAAATATACTAAACATCCACAGCAAATGAAAAAGAAAGCCAAACCAACAGTGAAAAGTCTAATTATTTCCATTAACCTGATGATTTTAATTGAGATCTCCAGTGATATGTCTCCAACGCAGACGGGAAGCGCTTGTGGCTCGCTGGAAGTTGATAAAGGAATCTCAGTCCGCGAGCTTTTAAAATTAGGATAGGAAATTGGAGCAAGCCAAAAAGGAGACTTTAATTTTACAGAATTATTGTGACGCCCGGGGGCTTGAACCGAATGATTGCTGCCTGTTCTAAATTGTATAAAAATATAGTTCGCCACACGGACTAGGCGGCTTCTGGGGCGAACCCGTATCATTATCTAGATCAACACATCGCTCCACATAAAGACCGATAATTATTCTTTCAGCGTGACGTGATGAATATTACCTCAGAAAGAGCCGAGGAGGGAAACACACATGATAAGACAGCACTGACAGAACGATTGCCATTAAAGTTTTAAACCTGCGTCTTTTTAGTATTATTTCTTTCAGAGATCAGACTCTTCCTCTTCTGCCTCTCCTTCCAGAGCTCTCGACACTCGGGGGATTATTTTTCATTTAATATCTTCTGTTAAGTCGATTCCCGCTCTGGCAGGACTCAAGTGAAGTCTGTCTCTGAGAGAGGGAATTAAGGAAATCTGAATAGATGAATTTGTGAGTACATGTCTTTTAGCATGCGTTTATGTGTCTGTTTGTAAAGGAGATCAAAGGAAAACTAAACGTGTGGTACTGGAGTTTCATTTTAGTAAAGATGGTGTGTGCTTGGTAAATTATCATAGTGGCCGTATTGGTTTTCTCATTGGTAGTTAAATAATCTATTTATGGTTGGAATATTTACGTCCTAAAGGTTTATTTTTTGATTTATTATTATTATTATTATTATTATTGTTATTATTATTACTACTACTACTACTACTACTACTACTACTAATAATAATAATAATAATAATAATATGTTGAATAATTGAATAATAATTTTACTACTAATAATATTATAATAAAAGTTACTTTACATGATTACATTTTTCCATTAAAAATAGTATAAAAATAATAATTTTGGAAACCTGAAACGGAAAAATATTATTAAAAATTATTATTAAAAATTATTATTATAAAATTATATATATATATATATATATATATATATATATATATATATATATATATATATATATATATATATATATGTATATATATATATATATTGCAATATACAACAGTTCTGTCTCGTTCTCGAATCTGATTGGCTGAAAGCCATGCAATATTCTGCAACTAACAGCACTCCTAAAGCCTTTTCATTTTTGTGTATTACTCCACCCACATAGAGTGACAGCAGATCAATAAACTCACCACAGTTTGACAAATATTGCAGCTGTTGGACAACATAATGTACTTTTGAGGGTTTTTTAGGCAAGAATGTAGTTGTTTAGATTGCAACGATGCAGTTTATTTATAAGGATAGTGCCTATTTTAAATATTTATGGTTTTAAAGATTGGCGGCGCTCAGCCTGTCATACTGAGCAGAGCAAAGACGGTTGCGCCAAAAGATGGCGACGGAGACCGCATTATAAATTCTTAACAGAGAAAAACTCAGTGTTTTCTTTTTATATTTGAAACTACAGGGTATTTTAAACTGCAAATCATAATAAAACAGATAAGTGTTGTAGTAGTTGTAGTAGCAGTAGTAGTAAACTTTATTGTCTTTGACAGGAAATTTGTTATGTGGTGGATTGGGTTGGCTAAATTGTCCGTAATGTAAGTGTGTGAATGAGTGTGTATGGTTGTTTCCCAGAGATGGGTTGTGGCTGGAAGGGCATCCGCTGCATAAAAATGTGCTGAATAAGTTGGCGGTTCATTCCGCTGTGGCGACCCCGGATTAATAAAGGGACTAAGCCAAAAAAAAAAAAGAATAAATTAATTAAAAAAAAAACACCCTATAATGAATACATATTTTCTCTTAATTTCAGTTCTCTAACTCAAAATTCAAGCAAAGAAAGCGTCTGTGATCCTCAAGCAGCGACTCAAAAATTGCTGACAGTTTGTGGCTAAGTTTGGGCCCAGCAGCAGAGAAATCTCCCGCTGAGGAGGTATGGGTGTGAAATCCATTTAAGACTGCCGCGGGCACAAGCAATGTCATCCTGTAGAAGAACAGCCTCTGCAAACTAGTGCTACAAGCCCTTTGTGTGTCACTCCATCTCCACTGTGCAAAGTACAGCAGGATCTAATGGCTGAACGGATCAGCTGTGAAGTTTAGTTGTGCCGCACACAAATATCATTGTGAAGGCCGTTGTTTTTTATAAGGTGAGGAGAAAAGGTCAGAGAAGATCCAGAGAGCGAGCGGGCAACAGAATGATTTGGTTATTCAGGTCTTGCCTTCTGTTTAAGCACAGAGATATTAAATACATGTGAAGAGCTTCTTTTTAGATTATAGAACCACAAAAATTCCAAAGCAATCTCACGGCAATTCGTAACTTTTTGATTTAGTGGCTAATTTGTATGAATTTGTACGATCAAATTCTTACAATTTAGTATGAGTTGGGTTTAGGGGTGGGGTCAGGTGCCACGTCTCCTTTTTAAAATCATACATTTTCGTACGAGTCAACTCGTTCGAATTCATTCAAATTACAAAAACGTAAAACACTTACGTTTCCTCGTGAGATCAGGCTGGAAATTCAGCTTTCACAGCAACCGTTTACCAAATCTTAGCAGTTCAGTTCATTGATTTTAAACAAATTTTTTATTTGGGGCTGTTCAATTGTGGGCAAAATCATAATAAGGATTATTTTGGCTGTGACTGTAATCACAGTTATTTAAAATGATTATCATTGGGCCATATGACCAAAACGGTTTATAGTTATATTTCATTTTTTTCCTGTAAATGTTTTTGTGGCTTGTTAAAACAACTTATTTAAAATTAGTTGAAACAACACAATTCTCTGTTTTTTGGGGACAACTTAATTGTTTTGTATTCAACCTACTTAAAAAAAAAAAAACGTTACTTAAAAAAAAAAATATATATATGTATATATATATATATATATAAAAATATATATATATATATATATATATATATATATATATAAAAAGTAAAAAAAAAAAAAAAAAAAAAAAATATATATATATATATATATATATATATATATATATATATATATATATATATATATAAAGGGACTATGTTAACTTAAATGATTTGTGCTGAAACAACAGGAAGGAATTGTGTTGAACCTCTGTAAAATTGCGTTTTACATTAAACAAAAAATTATTTATTAGATTTACTAAATTGTTTTATAAGGCACCAATGATGAAAGTCATCTTTTGTAAGCTGTTTGGACAGAACTGTGTGTTGGTATAGTGTGTCCACAGTAATATTGGGGTGGTATAAAGATGATAAGTCTCTTTATTTATTTTGAGGCCCACTACAATGTGACGTAGGAGTGGGGTTTGCCCGCCTACCGATTTGATTGACACACGGGTATCAACATGTCTCCGTAGTAACATGTATAATCATATAAACAAGACAAACAAGATTGAAAGGTCTGTTCAGCTCTCTGTGATCATCAATCATCATTAAATGTGATCAAGAGTGAGTTTTACAAGTTTAAAACGTTTTTAAAACAGTGTATGTTTGTAATGAATTACAGCGAATTTACTGTCTTTATCACCACAGCCATGTGTCAGTACAAATTTAAAAGAAGACGCTTCAATCCTGCTTTGTGGACATTAAATCAGGTTTGTTTTGGACATTAACATAACAGATATTCACACAGCAGTGGATATTAACGTGTTTCCTGTCACATTTGCTGTGCAAAAACAGTGCAAAGTTAAACAAGTGTGCTGTGTGTGTGTGAACTTTGTGAGGACATTGTGTGTGA
This sequence comes from Danio rerio, assembly GCF_049306965.1. Taxonomy (NCBI): domain Eukaryota; kingdom Metazoa; phylum Chordata; class Actinopteri; order Cypriniformes; family Danionidae; genus Danio; species Danio rerio. The sequence continues at coordinate 8,197,763 of NC_133191.1, forward strand.
CTCATCGTTGCAGAAAGGCTTGAATTAACTCAACAACAAATACATCAAATAATCATTGGTAAAGTTCTTACTGTAGTATTTTTCGCAAACATTAAATGAGGTCTGCTTCCTTCATGTCTGTCACTGTGCTGTTTATCTGACACAGCCGGAGAATGAGGCACATTCTGACAGGCATGTGGGATTGGTGGGCAGGGAGAACTAGCTTTAAAGGCACAGGCAACAAAAACAGCTACAGTGTGCTCAGAGCAAACAATTTCAATATTCAGAAAGCTATAATAAATACTCTGATGGGTGTTTTGAGCTGAAACTTTAGACACATTCTGGAGACACAAAAGACTTTCTCTTAAATCTTGAAAAAGGGGTAAAATAGGTGCCTTTTAAGGTAAATGGTAGCAAACTATTTATATGGGCTAAATAAAATGAAATAGTAACGTTCAACTTAATTAGTTTGTTTTAATTCATCCCATATAAATTGTTTGCAACCATTTACCGTTTATTAGCATCCGGTCATTATTATATATTAGTTATATATTATGTTGTTTACCTTAAATACCTTAAATAATAGATTTATGACAGAAATAATGAAAGTGTACTGTATTTTTAGTGTTTTTAACAGGGCTTTAATTTGTGCCTGAACAAGCCAGATCCTGAATCTGGATCCTAAATCCACCTATGGCACCTAATTTTACCGATTCTTACACGCATCACTCCCTGCCTGCTTTTCACTTTCACTTTCCTCTGCGACATCCCTCCTTCCCCTGCTCCTCAATTAGTTAAACACAAATAAAAAAAAATAAGATCAAGATTTATCTAAAAATATAATTAAATCTAATGTCATTTAACACATTTGTTATTAATTGTTAATGTGTTTATTAATTTAAAACACACAGGATATAATATATTGTGTGGAGTTCCAGCAAGTTTGTCACTGAATGAAACCAATCTGGTAGAATTTATCTAATTAGATCTGGCTTTTCCTAATATATTTATATCAAATTCATATTTTTAACTGAATAAATCTAATAACATTTAATTTTAACAGATTTAGATTAATTCTAAGGAATCCGGCACCATTTTAAAAAACTGACAAATTAATTAAAATAAAATCAGAAGGTTATAAACACTTGATTGTGATTTATTTTGTTTGGAGTGCACCCTGAAACATTTGTAGTTTTGTTTCTCCAAGAATGTCCACTAAAATAGCATCAATACACAAATATGTAAATGAGTGCGGATCACTAGGCTACTTCTTGAAACACAAATTTATTATTACCATCATATTTTGTCTTCTGGCATTTCATGAAGAATGTCAATTATCCTCATGTCGTAATCCCAGAGTCGACACACTCATGATGCAGACAGCACGCTAATGCCATGTAACTAATCCTCTTATACACCAGCTATGCAATTTGAGTGGATAAATATTGACTTTTTTGTGCAATTTCCATCAGCATTATTCCTAAATGACACAAGCAGAACTCTTTGGCACTAAAGTCTATGTGAAATCAAAATTTGCAGTGTCAACGTTGATGACTTTAAAGGGATAGTACAAATTGACTCACTATTTGCTCAATCTTTGCTTGTTCTAAATCTTTATGAGTTTCTTAAATATAAAAACCTGTAACCATTGACTTCCGTAGTAGGAAAAACAAATGAAAGTCAATGGTTAGTTGTTTTCAGCATTTTTCAAAATATCTTCTTTCTAAAATTATCTAATTAATTTGGAGCAAGTAAAGGGTGAATAAATGATGACAGATTTTTTTGCTTTGGGTGAACTATACCTTTAATTTATACAAATATTGTCACTTTTCTTTGCTTTATCACTGGTTGCCAATTACAGTTATTACAGACTTTAACAGAGTGTACAAATCTTGATGATTCTGTTGGTCTCGTCTATCAAATCTTAGCTTTATTTTGTGTTTTCTATTAGGTTCAAGTCTGGGAATTGGCTGGGCCATTCTACAGCTTGATTTTCTTTCTTTGAAAGCATTTGAGAGTTTCCTTGGGTGTGTTCTGGATCACTGTCTTGTTGAAATGTCCACCCTGGTTTCGTCTTCATCCTCCTGCTAATCTAGATGTTTGACTGAAGCAGCTGATGTTCATTTACAATGACAAAGGGAAGAGGGTTGCTAACTACTGAGAGATTTCAGCTGCTGTCTGGGCCTTCACTGCCTTTCTACACCTTCTTTTCTTCATGTGTTCAAAACTTTCCCCCTGCGTCATGCCATTTTATTAAGCATAACTTAATTTGTAAAGTAATTAGATTTGTTTTCTTTGCTCGTATGGATTCCTTTGGTTGTTACCAACCTCCAGGGAAAATTTTAAGCCAACCACACCTTTAGAAATATTGTCACCTTGGAATTTAAAAGGTTCTGCATTCTGAATAATTTTAAAATATTGAGCTTTAAAGTTTTTGCATTCCATAGCAAACAGTACATGTGTAACATTTGTTTTTAAAATAAAAAGTCTTAAAATTTAAACAATTGATAAACAACATCACATAATGTAATTAAGTTGTTTTAATAAGAGTATATCAATAACTCAATTTTGACAAAAATGTCAGATAGAACCTTATAATTCTAAGCAGATGATATATTTTCTGATTAACATGGTGACGTGTTCAATATTTATTTTCCCTGCTGTATATAAGACAAAAATATCTAGTATATAGAAATTAGACATCTGTGACTACAAAAGCATGCACACATCATCTGAAAGGAAATCTACTGATGGATAGTTTGTAATAACAGGACAATGTTTGGCGAAAATGCAATTAACTGAAAATCTGGAATCGGAGGGTTAAAAAATATTGAATATTGAGAAAATTACATTAAAAGTTGTCCACATTAAACTCTTAACAATATACAGTTGAAGTCAGAATTATTAGCCCCCTTTTGATATTTTTTTCTTTTTTAATGTTTCCCAAATAATGTTTAACACAGCAAGAAAATGTTCAGTATGTCTGATAATATTCTTTTTTCTGGAGAAGTCCTATTTGTTTTATTTCGGCTTGAATAAAAGAAGTTTTAAAATTTTTAGAAACCATTTTAAGGTCAATATTATTAGCCCCTTTAAGCAATTTTTTTTAGATAGTCTACAGAACAAACCATCATACATATACTTGCCTCATTACCCTAACCTGCCTAGTTAACCTAATTAACCTAGTTAAACCTTTAAATGTCACTTTAAGCTGTATAGAAGTGTCCTGAAAAATATCTAGTCAAATATTATTTACCGTCATCATGGCAAAGATAAAATAAATCAGTTATTAGAAATGAGTTTTTAAAACTATTATGATTAGAAATGTGTTGAAAAAATCTGCTCTCCGTTTAACAGAAATTGGGTAAAAATAAATATGGGGGCTAATCATGGGGACTTCAACTGCATAATACTAATCAAACATAAAGTTTTGATAGATTTACAGTAGGAAATGTACAAAGTGTTATCATACTCAAAAAAGGACTTTTGCCGCTTGTTCAAACTACTTATTCAAAATGAGTTGAAACCAGGATTGGGCGATGCCGACCAATTTGACATTGTATGAAACATTACGTTGGACGATGGACGATGGCATTGTCATTGTAGGCGGTGGTGAATTAATTATTTATGAATAATTAATTAATTTAAAACAAATGAATTATTTATTGCCTACCGATTTAACTACCTGACCCGCATGGTCTTTGTTTTACCCATAAACAAATCATAAATAAATAAAGATAAGTTACACACAAATGACCACCTGTCAATCACCTTTTCTACAGTACTCTGACATGAGGCAGAGTGATCTGTACGTTATAATGGCGTCGACAAACTTGCAGGAACCAATCAACAGCATCTAAGGTTTTCGCTTAAATTACTAAGTACAAGCGTGAAAACGAAAGATTGAAGCACTGACGCTGTGACACGTTACCTGATAGATTCAAAGGACTGAAGAGTCGTTAGAGACAAGGTTAATTAAATATCACATTTAACACATATCACATTTAACATCACATTTCCCGCGCTACATCCTTGATAAACTGTCTGACGTGCACTGCTCTCTGGGGTTTGTGCTCAAAACACCCTCTGACTGCCTGGAGCTCAGATGTGCGCATATGCTAGAGTTCATGACAGAGTGTGTGCGTTTTCAGCTGTATAGTGTGGATGGAGGGCTTAATGCTACATGAAACGCCAGTTTTCATACTAAAATGCCATTTTAAAACTAAGATGTATTAGTGTAAACAGGGCCTAAGTGTGTGTTTTTTGCGAGCGGGTTGCTGCTGCGATGGGGGTGGAGGATCTGCGATGCTGGCTCAGCATCGTGATGGCTATCGCCGATGCACGATGGCATCGTCTATCAACCCATCCCTAGTAGAAACAACACACTTGTTATGTTTTTTGGGCATGCCTTAATTGTTTTATGTTCAATCCACTTAAATATATAAAAACAATTAGGTTAACTTAATCGATTTGTGTTGGGACAATATGAAGGAATTGTGTGGAAGCCAGCATTTGTACTGTGTACAACAAGATCTTTACTTAATATTCTAATAACTTATGGCCTTAACAAATCAATAATTTTGTCTCATCCAACATATTTTTGGCTATTCCTACAAATTCCTCTGCAATATTAGACCAGTTTTGTTTTACCTTTTTCAAAAATATGAATATACAAAATCTTTCAATGCTACACTAATCAGTCCCAAATTAATCCGAACAAAAGATGTCGGATAAATTTCACTCATTTTACTCTTTCACCCTTCCCCGCTCAGCTGAGAAAGCGAATATTACATCAACTTCACAATCCCAATTTCCCCTGACATCTGTTAGGCACGCTGTCAGAAAAAGGTAGCTCCTGCCGAGGATGAAATCTAGTAAATCTTCAGCAGTTTTAACATGGATTTAGAGTGTGATTTACGCTCCTGACCCTTTTGTAGCATGCTAAGCTGCAGAAATGAAAGCGTGGGGAGCGGATGAGATGGGGAGGAGGTGAAGAAAGATGAAGTGAAGGGAGGGATGGAGCGAGTTCATGTGAGGCTGAGTCTACAGTTCAAGCCAAATTCTTCCACTCTAGTGAACACAGAAGCCATGACTCTTTGAGCTTTAATGCATTGAGAGATATAGTGTGTGTAGTGCATTCGTATATTTCATTTAAAGTGGATGCCATCTTTATACATATATATATATATATATATAGATATATAGATAGATAGATAGATAGATAGATAGATAGATAGATAGATAGACAGACAGACAGACAGACAGACAGATCTATCTATCTATCTATCTATCTATCTACCTATCTATCTATCTATCTATCTATCTATCTATCTATCTATCTATCTATCTATCTATCTATCTATCTATCTATCTATCTATCTATCTCTCTCTCTCTCTCTCTCTCTCTCTCTCTCTCTCTCTATATATATATATATATATATATATATATATATATATATATATATATATACATATACATATACATATACATATAATCAGGGTGTCTGTGGGGTCTTAAAAGTCTTAAAATAACTAATTCGCTGAAATATGGTGTTGTATGTCTTAAAAACTTTTTAGACAGGTCTTATTTTGCCTTTGTCCATGTAAAGCTACCCGATCACTACGACCAACAATCTATCTAAAAAAATATTCAACTAAAGCCAAATTTATTAATATGGTTAAATTATCTTTTACAAATATATTTCTACAAATATTACTTTTAAATGTATGGTGCGCATCAATTTTGAATTATGCCAATAAAAATAAATATGTAGATGACTAGAGTTTACTTGTTTTGACACATTATTTAAAATATATGGCTAAGAAATATCTACATTTAATTTTTAATGAGCAACATTGGCTATTACAAAAAATCCTTACTGTTTTGCCCTGTAAAAGTCTGACATTTTGTTCACAATGGTCTTAAAATGGTCACAAAAAGTCTTAAATCTGACTTGGTGAAACCTGCAGAAACCCTGATTATATTTTATATTTATATTTTTCAATTTGCTGATTAATAAATGCAAATTACACTAAATATTTCTCATTCATCACAGAATAATGATTTAAGTTTTTGTCACATTGAGGTACAATGCAACGATTCACTGTTCTACATGTGCTTTTGTTCACTGCATTCTTATCTTAGAAAAAATGTGTGAATCTGTAATTCGAAATTTGTCAAACAAAGGATTTTTTTTCTTGAAGGTATAGTTCACCCAAAAATATACATTTGTTTAAAACTTGTAGCGAACCTCTTCGAGTGTCTTTCTGTTTTAATCATCACAAAAGCAGATTTTTTTGAAGAACGCTGAAAGCCAGCTAGCCCTTGACCTTTGTAGTACTTTATTGATCTTCAAATATCTGCTACAGTCATCAGCAAAACAAAGGAAACACTTGAGGGTGAGTAAATGATGAGTACTTATTCATTTTTGTGTGAACTATCTACATAATAAAGAACAAAAGCTACCAAATCCTGCTCTTCCTGATAAAAAATGGCAATCAATACCTCTTCAGATTTGAAAACAATTCAAGCTCCGGCATCTGAAAACACGTGATAGAGTTACGAGCCGAGGTGAGACCTATAGGAGAAGCTCAATTAATCTTCAATCAAACCATATTGGTCTCAACTATGTCCAGCAGAACTAATATAACCCCTGTGATAATAATTACGAACATTTCCTCGCCAATAACTCCCATGGTGATACCTCACCTTTTGATATGGAAATAGGCGAGCACAGATTCCAGCGCATTTCCGTCAGGCGGTGGAGGAGGACAATGAGGAGAGGAGAGAAAGAAAGAGGAAAGGCCAGACAACCTACCGGTAAATGAGTGTGATGGAATGTGGGTCTTTGGGAAGTGTAACATGCTTTGATCTTGGTAAATAAATAAATGTGAGACTGAAAACATACAGAAAATTGATGAAAGGTATAGATGGAGATGTATAAAATGAATTGATGAACTAATTTTCCATCTTGTATTTAAGAAACGCATGTGGCAAGTGGGTGGTGTGAAGACAAAGACAGCCTGGAAATCAATTCCAAAGGTACGCTTTTAAACTACGTATGTATTCCTTTATCATTGACTTTGCGTTCAACGATGAGTAGGAATTCAATTATGCGATCCATATAATAGCAAAGCATCAAGCATACAATAAATCTTCCAGGAAATGGCACCAGGTGTAAATACAGTACAAAGAGTGAAAGAAGAAAGTGCTTACCTTTGTGTACTGGAGCCTCACAAACACACACACACACACACACACACACATACAAACGAGCGACCAGACAGACAAGAGAACCCATCATTGTTCTCCACTTTCTCCACCCACACAAAGCCCACGCAGCGAGTGTGTGTGCAGATATGCAGCAGGAGCCACAGAGAACATACACACACACATACAGCAAGTGTGACAGCGTGAGAGGCTACACACAAAGAACTCAGAGGAGACTCCACTCTGGTCACATGACATGTGTGTGAGTGTGTGAGCCTGAACACTAGTATGTACATGACATGCTGGTGTATGTGTGTGTGTATGGAAATGAAGGAGAAACAAATGAAGGGAAACCCTACACACCGCCATCAGAGAGATATGGGTATAGAACACATCTGCTTCACGAGACCCTCGGGGAATGCAGATGCTCAACACACACAATCGTCCTCCCTGTATTATTAATAACTTTTAATGCTTCCATTACGTGGGATATCGGCTGTGTTGCTTTAACATGGGTGAGTGTCAGATTTCATAAGCACAATATTTTTTTGTGTGTGTATAATTTCATCAATTCCTTTGTTAATTTTAGCAATTAATTTCTATAATTAATCAATAATTGCTGAAAAAAATAATATAAATACAATTATTGCGTACAATTAACCACACTAAAGTATATTAAAGGGGTAGTTCACCCCCTAAATTAATATTTACTCACTATTTTCTCAACCTCAAGTGGTTTCAAATATTCATGACGTATTTTTCTTCTGTTCAACACAAAAGAAGACCTTTTGAATAATGCGGAAACCCTTAAACCATTGACTTCTATAGTAGGAAAATGTATAATTTCATCAATTCATTTCTTAATTTGATCAATTAATTTCCTAAATCAATCAATAATTGCTGAAAAGATATAGAAATACAAGTATTAAAAGCATCAATTAACCGCAAAGGGATAGTTCACCCAAAAATGATTTATTTTTCTTCTGTTGAACACAAAAGAAGATATCTTGAATAATGCTGAAACCCTTAAACCATTGACTACTTTAGTAGGAAAATGTATAATTTCATCAACTCATTTATTAATTTCATCAATTCATTTCCTCAATTAGCCAATAATAGTTCAAAAATAGATATACAATAGTTGTATACGATGAAAAGCTACAATGTACAATGAAAGTACAATAAAGGGATAGCTCACCCATAGTTTCATCAATTAATTTGTTCATTTGATCAATTAATTTCTTCAATCAATCAATAATTGCTGAATAAAATATAAAACTTCAATTATTGCGTACAATGACCATCTACAATTAACCGCAAAGGGATAGTTCCCCAAAAAAACTACAGGTTTCTCATTATTTTCTCACCCTCAAGTGATTTAAAACATTTGTGTGTGTGTGTGTGTGTGTGCGCGCGCGCGCGCGAGTGTCTTGAACACAAAAGATGATATCTTAAATAATGTGTAAATTCTTTAACCTTTGACTTCCACTGTAGGAAAATGTATAATTTTATCAATTCATCAGTTAATGTTCTCAATTATTTTCTACAATCAATTAAAAATTGCTTCATCAATTAATACGTTAGATTTAACAATTGATTTATTCAATTGCTAAAATAATATATATATATATATATATATATATATATATATATATATATATATATATATATATATATATATATATATATATATATATACACACACACAATTATAGCGTACAGTGAACATCTACAATGTACAATGAAAGTAGATTCAAGGTATAGTTCACCCCAAAATTAAAATTTACTCACTAATTTTTCAGCTGCAAGTGGTTTAAAATATATTGGTTTGTGTGTGTGGGTGTGTTGAACACAAAAGACGATATCTTAAATAATGAGTAAATTCTTTAACGATTGGCTTCCATTGTAGGAAAATGTATAATTTTATCAATTCATCAGTTAATTTTCTCAATTAATTTCTACAATCAATTAATAATTGAAACCCTTTACCAATTGACTTCCATAGTAGAAATAAAATACCATAGACGTCAATGGTTACAGGTTTCAACCTTTTTCAAAATGTCTTCTTGTATGTTTTAAACAGAATAAAGATACCCATAAAGGTTTGAAACCAGTAAAGGAGAATAAATCCTGACAGAATGTTAAATATTTGGTGAACTATCCCTTAAACATCTTCATTTTTATTCAGATTTGTCAGTGAGCATATAAGAAAATATGATAGACATGAAGCACTTAAAATCCTGGTTCTTAATGTTTTAGCTGATGATCAGAATTATGTGTGTTAAATAAGGAAACCGCACTTGATTTGAAATTCGCTGGGTCTCCAGAACTACAATTGAAATCCGCCGTATATACAGCGCAGTTCGGGAACGGAAATGGGAAGCTAATTCCAGCATAGGAAACCAATCAATGAGAAAAAATGAGGCAGCGTGTGTGTGTGAGAGAGAGAAAGAGATAGGGACGGGTGGAGGGGGATGGGAGGTATGTTATCTCTTTAATAGACTAATCAGCGTTGGTATTGTGCATTTGCTCTGCTGAGAAGCTTTGTCTGATATTGGCATTATTGTGCCACTGAATAGACTTTAGCATTAGCGAGTGCTGTGCTGAGGATTAACCAGCGGAATAATGCATGCCAATACATTTTTTTCATGTAAAGGCGATTTTCGTAATAACGTCATTGACGTTAATAAAAAACGATTTGTTTTAAATCATTGTTCGGCAGATTTAAACGAGAGTTTTCAATACGGTATTGTTTAAACGATTTGAACGGTCTCGTTCAGTTGGTAATTGTTGTATTAAAGATCATTTTTAAGCAGCTTGTCGGAGTTTAATTAATTTTGTAAGACAAAAAATGATAATACAAATGAGTTTGTTCAGAAATTTAATGCAGTGGTGGAAATATTTTGTATTAAAATGACTAAATGACATTTTGGGAAATTAAATACTACGTAGAATTTGAATTAATTAATAATATAACACTGGATAAAAACATAATTTCGTTTCTTTAACAGAAAGATCATGCAAATTAACATGTAATGTTCAAATTCATGAAACCCATTGTAACTTCATACAAAATTAAGAAGTGAGATATAATATTTTCAACATTTAAACCTCCACAAAGCAACCGGCACACTCTTCCACTTTACATTCAACACACACACACACCTTTATCTCTTTCAAAAATGCATCTGACATAATGTACATTGCACATACATTTTCGTTAGAAAAATAATGGCTATCAAACGGCCTTTTGTTAATGGTTATGGTTTGGAGAACAAAGACGAGGAACCTCCCCGGTGCGCTGGTGATTCTGCCTACACACACTTCCAGAGCTCCTCACCATATAGCGCGCATCCATCCATCCTCGGAGGAATTCTCTGTCAATCACACAGCCTGTGGGCAGCTCTGCCTCTACGGCCATTTTGTGAGCAGATCCACAGGGAGAGCTTCACATTATAGATAGAGTAATGCTTTTATTTTTTAACCATGGACCGAGACCCTTCATATGTATATATTCGTGTACATTAATTCACTATATGTTACGTTAAAGCAATTCTGAAGACAGCTACAATAGAAAAACGTCAAATATATAGACTCATTTCCGACAAAGCAGATGTCTGTGAACACTCACGGTCACTGACTGGTATAGTAATAATAGCTTATTGTGTCTTATTAGAGCAACACATGTGCCTCATTAATCCTATATTGCAAAGTAAAGGTCAGAAATTGCTACTAAGGGATTAATTTTTGGCTTTGCAATGTCGCCTGTTTATTAATTACACAAATTGCCTCTTATATATAGTAAACCAAACAGTTACACAACCACTTGCAAACACGCAGCTTAGGTAAATCCTCACAGATAGTCCAGCATTTGGTTGCGTACCGCACCACACCCAAAGCCACAGTGAGCATATGGAGCGCAAGTGAGTCCAAATGGCTCACTGAAGAAGCGCTACAAGCCATATAACATGTATGAGATCGTAATTGCGTCTGGTTTTTGTATATACAGTTAATGCAGGTGACTTTTATGAACATGGCTTCAAATGAACCTCGACATATGTCAAAGAGTCATCTTCAATTAGGATAATAAGAAACAGGCCTGAACATAATTTAGTCTACAGCCTTTTTGAAAGGTCCTAATATGATGGAATTGATAAATGCTCTTCAGCGTTCAGAGTGGGATAAATACGCATGCGGTGAAATACACAAACACAACCGCTGTTCGTAGAGCAGCTAGGGACATCAAGAGTGGCAATATTTGAGGGCGTCATGCAAACCCATGTATGACTTACGAGCCGGGCGGAACCTCATTGCTTTACGAGGCTCATTGTACATCATCAAGAACCCATTATCATATGTCAAAGCCTCAGATGTGCACTACACACTTCGCTTATATTATATGTGTGCGTGAAAAATGGAAATGCAGCCAGACACTGACATCCTTCAGCTAATTGCGAACAATTCAACTAAATATGGATTGATTCGCCAATCTTAGCATGTATAAAGTGTGTGTATTTCAAAACCTTTTAGCGACATCTTCTTCACTGAAGCTCAAAAAATGATCTTGAGATCACGGCTATATATCCAGTAAGGTATTTATTTCCCTAGTGAAGTGCCAATTTGTGGATGCTCTTTGGTAATAAATGGCCTTTCGTATTATAGTAAGCCGAGAAACGGAAATGTCAGGGTAGACTCCTCCTGTGTGGATGGACGCAGGTGAGAGACACAGCCTAACGTACCTGGGTTCCCTCAGCTCACTAATGAAGCCCCCCACTGACAAACACACACTGACATACAGTACATAGCACGCATACATTACCTTTATGCAGACACACGATGTTCTGTACGCAAAATGTATTGAGAAAATTTGCAGCATGTTGATGAGGGTTCATTTGTATGCAAGTCGAAGAGTCGACTACCGGCCAGGCAAGGTTCTGTTGGTGCCACCATAGTGCGACCACACCTGACCTCTGACTAGAAACGCTGGCCTTCCACATGTTAAAGCAACAACTATTACAGCATAACGGATAAACGTATATGTTAAATAGGTGAGGGGGTGGGGGGGGGGGGGGGTTGTCACTAAGATCACTAACCATTTTTATCTTAAATACCTCGGTCTATTCCATTGGACAGGGCTTTCTGAAAAGAAGCCACTTCCTGCACCTTCGCCTTGATGTAAAGGCGACTTGTGTACTCACTGCTTTATCTTAAACAAAGGTGGACATACAGACATGTATGCGCCCATGCGTGTGACGGCTTTGGATTCTCCACAGTTTAAACAGGGCTTATGCAGTGATTCCTGGACATCCTTTGTGGCGTTACGTAAAAATTGGTTGCACAAAGGTGTTCGTTCTCTTGGCCACCACATGCCTTTTCCAGATTTTTCGAAAATTCCGAGGGCATCTTTGAAAAGTCTTATTGTTTAAGGAAACCCAAGGGGACAGTGCCTCATCCACAGCCAGGCTCTGACAGAGAAGTCACTGTTCTACAGTGGACAGGTTAGCACAATAATGTGGCAGACCGTTATACAAAGAGAACATGCACTTTATAAGGGCACCACCGCTAGTGTGCACGAGACACACACTCCTAATAAAGGAAGCATGGTCTGCAGGGCCTCGGGCATCAGAACACACATAGACAATATCAGTGAGTGTGCGTGTAGTACATGTATGTGTGCGTGTGTATGTGTGTGCGCTTGCTGCCTGCACTTACCCTTCGGAAACCCTCATGATCTTTGCAGACAGTGGTGCTGATTGTGTCCTGTCGCTTCCACGAGCTTCCCCAGCTCTGATCTCACACACACTCTCTTTCATGCATCCTTCCTCTCGCTCCTCTCCACTAACCGCCTCTTTCTCCATCCTCGCCTCCTAACTCCACTCACACACTCACACACTCCAGGAGAATGAGATCGGTAGCCTCACCCTGGCACAGAGAGTAGAGAGACACATGGGAGGGGTGTTTTGTAATCTGCCAGGTCGTACCACCCACGGGAGAGCGCTGACGAGAGGGGGAACGGGAAGAGGGGAGGGAGAAAGGAAGCCATGAGCGCTCTCCATCTATACCATCACCGACACCCTCCGTCTGAGTGCGAGTGGTCTCTTCCGTCTTCCTATTGGAAGCTCCTGCCTTATCTTCATTAAAATTCAAGCCCAAAAAAAAAGAGAAGAAACAAGGGGAATGCCTTTACACTGGAGATTGATTCAGCTATTGGTATTTACCTAAGACATAAGGATTAGGATAAGTCATCGAGACATACTAGAATGAGCACGCTACCAAAGTCGAGCACTGCGTGAGGCGTTGAAGCAGCATGTGTGAGCTCGCCGGTGGTGTACGTGACAGTCACTGTACACACTGTGAATTTGGTGTCTGCCATGCAGAAACAGTTTGCCTATAGTATATTAAGGTATAAAGGTTCAATCAATTCAAAATAAATCAATGCTAATGGCGCTAATTAGACAGAGCATGCATATAGGCGTTGACGCCATAATGATGGAGGCTGCGTACTTCATAGAAGCATTTGATTTTGTCTTGATTTTGTCAGACTGTGGTTGGAATGACCCAATGAGCTCTGATTTTGTAAGGCTGATTTTCGTGCATCTGGGTTTGTTGGGTGGGGTTACACTTCCGAAAGAAAAAAGAAATCATCATAATGTAAATTTCCCATGCACATACAGTTAAAGTCAGAATTATTAGCCAGCCTGTATTATTAGCACCACTGTTTATTTTTTCCCCAATTTCTGTTTAATGGAGGAAAGATTGTTTCAGCACATTTCTAAGCATAATAGTTTTAAAAACTTATTTCTAATTACAGATTTACTTTATCTTTGTCATGATGTCAGTAAATAATATTTTACTTGATATTTTTTAAGACACTTCTATACAGCTTAAAGAGACATTTGAAGGGTTAACTATTAGGCAAGTTATTGTATAACGATGGTTTGTTCTGTAGACTATCGAACAAAAAAATTAGCTTAAAGAGGCTAATAATTTTGTCCCAAAAATGTTTTTTAAAAAATTAATAACTGGTTTTATTCTAGCTGAAATAAAACAAACAAGACTTTCTCCGGAAGAAAAAATATTATCAGACATAATGTAAAAATGTCATTGCTCTGTTAAACATCATTTGGGAAATATTTAAAAAAGAAAATCAAAATCAAAAGGGGGCTAATAATTTTGACTTCAACTGTAGATGCCTTCTAGTTTATTTATCTCATGAAAACCGAACTGAATAGCTACATTATATAAATATATAATATCACCCATCAATGTCTACAGCAGTCACTAAAATCAATGACAGAAATATGTTCGGAGCGATTCCTTATATCCACAATCCATCGGATCCCAACTCGATAGGTCAAAGCAAAAAAGAGCTCAAATTTCAACATGTATGCAACCCGGATTATAGAGATTGAAACTGATCCCTGGGATTTAATAAAACCAAGGGTGTTGTGACATCTCTGAGCACCTTGGGCAGCAAGCTAAAGATAATTTGAAGGGAATCATTTGGGCGTATTGTATTAGGTTTGACTGACATTTATCCCTGCAGTAAAAACGCCAGAATCCATTACGGCTGTTGACAGGCGAATTGATTGACAGATGGGTGTGGGAGGGCAAGTGCGATGTGTTTAATTGTATATGTGCATGTAATATTGTTTGACAACATGGGATCTTGATTTAGCACTGAGCTACAGATGACCAATTTGGCAGCAGTTTAAATGTACACACCGCTGGTTTTTCATGTCGACGATCATCTCCTTAATCTAGAAGGCACTTCAAATGTAAGTATTTCAAAAACTGTTAGTAAAAGGCTGTTGTGCACATGTGAAAATAGATGCCGAAGACGGCTTTACTCCCTACCCCCAACAAAGCGAATGCATTTATACGCATCACTGCCATCCCACGCTACTGACACCAACAGTGTGTGCGTTTGCATATTCATGCATGTTTTTACAGTAATCAACCTTGCTAATTTGCCCAATGTCAAGGCTCTGAAAGCGCCATCAAGCTTTTGTGGCATAGGTGTAAACATATATGACAATGTGTATGAAAGCATGGTGGCTATTCTATTCATTCACCCCCATCAGACTGTCTACCATTTTTTTTCTCGGTCTCCTGAAAGGTGTTCCTGAAATAAAGGAGGAAGTCTGATTCAGGCGGTTTGGCAGCGGGCACACCCTATAGGAACGTCTGTCTGCCTCCTGTCTTCTCCGTCGTGCCACAGAGGGGATATGATTAGCCAGCAATACTGGAGTTGGATGCAAGGATGGAGGGAGAATAAAAGCATGTGGGGGGATGGTGGGAGGAAATTGGCCATATATGCGTTTCTTTGTGATGGCCCTATTGATTTTGATGTATCATGAGACAGTGGTTAGGTTAGACAGCGAGATGGAAGAGACTTAACGCTGGAGAGAGGGATAACGAGGGAGAGGCAACAGATGGAATGGAGAGACGGGATATATGGAGAATATAGGGCAGAGCGTTGTTAGTTGTTATATGGAGGAGTGGTCTCAAGGGCTGCGTCTGCGAGGTTTTGCAATCGAAAGTCCAATTATGCAGGGTTCAGGCTACACAATATCTGCCAGATTTTGACATGATCTGTTTGACCTTGGGTATTGTGGTGATTGGGTTTGGGATGAAAGAATCTGTAGTTATATTTTGTGTAGTGACTAATTATGAAAAACAATCAATATAACCCTGCTGAAAAATCCAGCTTAAACCAGCCTAGGCTGGTTGGCTGGTTTTACCTGGTCAACCAGGCTGGTTTTAGAGCGGTTTTGGCCACTTCCAGGCTGGTTTCCAGCCATTTCCAGCCTGGTCTTAGCTGGTCAGGCTGGGAGATGACCAGCTAAAACCAGTTTGACCAGCCTAGCCAAGCTGGGAGTCCAGCCAAAACCAGCTATATCCAGCTTAAACCAGGATGGTCAAGCTGGTTTTAGCTGGATTTGGCAGGTCATTTTCCAGCCTGACCAGCTATGACCAGGCTGGAAATGGCTGGAAACCAGCCTGGAAATGGCCAAAACCCCTCTAAAACCAGGCTGGTCAACCAGCTAAAACCAGCCAACCAGCCTAGGCTGGTTTAAGCTTATTTTTTCAGCAGGGGAGAACTAAAGTTCTTCCATTTTGTATGTTTTTAAATATGGTAAATGAAAGTTAGACAGTGCTAATGGTGGCGCTAATGGAATTGACCAAAGACCAAAGACTACTAAGTGGAGATATACAAAGACGGTTCACTCACATTACCATAAAAGGGGAAAAGTACATTTAGTATGGCCACCACACCGAAGGAAGTCCTGCTTTCCAGTCGAAATAGACAATTGTCAGTGGCACGTTGTTCTGTACAAGAGGGATCTGTGAAGATTTACTTGTTAGTTACAGCAAGCCCCTTTATTTGGCAGCTACTGCATGCTTGCATTGAATTTGACAGGAAAAAAAAAACATCACAGCAGATCCTATCACATGTTTTATCCTTCCAGTGTTGTCCTCCAGTCTCCTTACTACCCGTATTTATACCCGCATCGTCTGGTTACCATTTAAACAGCCATAAAGGAGATTGGTATCGTGCCAATCTAAGTAGCTGAAACAAACAGGAAATAACATGTTTTAAATGTACTTACATCTTAAGCAACAACAATAATTGGACAGATCAATTCAGATTTTGTTGCTGATTTGAAATATATAATTTAATGTAAATCTCAGCAAGCAGTTTTTCAAGATTTCAGGACGTCCTATTTATTTAGATAGGACTTTATTCAACCCAGACTCATTCTGATAACGTGCCCCTATATACATTTCTGGAGAGCGCCAAATATGTCCCAGGAGCTATGTTTTTTTGCAGCTTTTGTTTTTGCGTATCAGCCAGAGGTTACTTTGTATGCTTGTTGAAATCTCAAATTTCTCTCGTGAGTGCCATTCGCGCCTGCTGTTCTCGTTTAAATCCATTAGAGGTCACTGTCAACTGACTGACTGACTAACCGACTGATAACCCCAATCACCCACTTCCCTAAACCTAACGGACAGTGTATTCAAAAGCGATCCAGAAAAAGAAAAGCCCTTGCGGCAGCCTGTTTTCAGATTTTACCATGTTCTAACCCTGTAATTTACATATTTATTTTATTTTTTTTTGCTTTTTTTTAGTCTTACCTGCTTTCCGAAACTGTTCTTCTCCAAACTCGAACCCTGTTGACACTGTCAACTCTGTTCCCCGTCTCAAATCTTCAGATGTACGCAGCAAGCCACTGAACAAACTGGTAACAGCGTAAAAGCCGTCCACATAGAGGTAAGCAGTCAGCTGCTAAATGCGAAAATGAACGGCATCATACAGCTCCGAAGCATTCGTTTTGAACACAAAATGTAGCCAAATGTTTCTCTGGCTATATAATTTGTAATCTCCAAAAATGTATGTAGGGGTACATTTTCAGAATAAGCCTATGTTGGCTTTGGTCTTGGATGAACTGGCTAGATGCATTACAAATAGGGTGTACAGAATTTCCTTGAAAGGGACATATTATTGACAGCTGATCCGGCCTGATCCGGGAACTGTGCCCCCATCACTGTCCGCCATTTTGTCCAACATACGTTGTAGGGAAGTTATGTTGGCCATTAGCATGAAAAATGGTGAGAATATGTTCAGTTTGGTCTTCAGTGTCAGGGACTTTGACCCGTCGCCGTCAATTTTATTGACAGGTGATCTGGACAATCACAACTGTGCCCCGTCACTCTCTGCCATTTTGTCCAAAATGTGTTGTATTAAAGTCATATTGGCGATTAGCATGAAATATTGAGAGAATATGCTCGTATGGGACTTTGCTGTCAGGGACTTTGACTTTTAGTCATCAGTTTGATTGACAGGCGAACTGGCCAATCACAACTGTGCCCCGTCACTCTCCACCATTTTGTTCAAAATGCATTATAGTAAAGGTATATTAGCGATTAGCATGAAAACTGTGTAAATATGCTAGTATGGGAATTGCAATGCAGAAAGCAGGTACCCAGAAACGTTGGGTTATGCGCAATTTCATCCTTTCTCAAAATTTAGAGGACTGTCTGAAAAGGATACGTTTGTGTGCACAGTCTCCCCATCAACTGTCAATCAATGGTGCTGTCACTTGCAGAATGAATGACTCGAAACACGAGGACTCGAGACTGATGAAGTAATCTTTCCAGTTATTGGACCGGCACAGCCCACATAACTTTAGTTTATAGAGAAATGACTGGTGACTTTGCAAAATACTCAGACTACCTGAGGACTCTGATGACAGGTGAGATGAACTAAACCGTCTTGAGACTGAAAAAAAACAAAACAATGAATTAATCTTATGGTTTTATAGATGCTTTATAGTTTGAACTTGGGATGCCTCTGTTTGGTTGTGCTTGTGAATTGGGATATAGAACTGATATGTAACATTTTAATTATATTCAAATGATCCAAACTTCTCACCGCTGGGGTTGTACTAAGTTACTGAGCTGCACAACAAGTTACGTTTATATCCTGAATATACAACACAATCTTACGGCTATTCGTAACTTTTTCATTTAGTGGCTAATTCGTATGAATTCGTACGATCTAATTCGTACAATTTTTAAATTTTAAAATTAGCCACTAAACTGGCAAAACGTAAAATACTTACGTTTTCTCGTGAGATCAGGCTGGAATATATCCCTCATATGCATTTTGCAGACCTTTATTTCCACTTCTGTCTGAAATCTCTGTCATTTTATCAGAAATAAGACACTATTTCTACTGGGGCACAGCTACCCCTCAAAAAAAAAAAAAAAAAAAAAATTTAATAATAATAAATATATTTTATATAATAAATAAATAAATATTTTATTTAATGAAACAAAAAATAATAAACAATTATAAAGTAATAACAGTATTATTGTTACTATACAATTAAAATTTTAAATAAATAAAAAACAAATGAATCCTTAATGTAACTGAAAACAACCCAACACAACTGGAGTGATGCTAAGATGATAATACAAAAAAAATTGTTTGCATGAATATTAAATTCATTTGAATGAATTCTATAGACAATTCTATAAAACACAAAAAGGATGTTTCTAGAATTATCTGTAGTGTGTTGTCTTAGACCCGAATTATTGCCAAGAATTAGATTTATTAAGTCTTACCTCCCTGACTCAACATCCCTCCTTTTTTGCTTCATTCAAGGAGCCATGCTTAGTCTGAATAAGATCACCATCATAATATTTAAACTTTGTTTTATTGAGTTGCAAAACTCACTGTGTGCCGACACTTCCAAATAGAAGACTGTTGATCCGATTTCACAATTTTTCAAATGACTTACACCTGGAGCAGAGCAGCATGTTAGTGTCAAGCAGAAGCGGTGCGTTAGGTGCACGGGTATGTCTTTTTCTACGCACATGGTCAGTTTGCTTTTTAATTAAACTGCATTGCTTTCACCATAGGTTTGGTTGCACGTAGAGAATAATGTTTTTATTTTAGAATTACGACTCTTAATAAATACATTTTGCATATGAAGTAAATAACATCTCAAAGCATTTACTGGGGCACTGGTGATTTTTACTGAGGCACGTGCCCCCATGCGCCGCGGTGAAGAGCGTGTTTTTCCATCCTTAAAAAAGCAAAATGGATTCTGACATGCCCTTAATGCTTTTGCATGTGTTTTGGACTTTGCACCTAGATGGTTAAAATAGAGCGTGTAATGTAATGTTTAATTACAGGTTCTTCTGTGCCAAAAAGATTGAAACCATGATCAATATGTGCTGTAATGTTTAACACATAAACACATATTGATCATGGTTTCAATCTTTTTGGCGCAGAAGAACCTCTAATTAAACATTACATTACACGCTCTATTTTAACCATCTAGGTGTATGTATATATATATATATATATATATATATATATATATATATATATATATATATATATATATATATATATATATATATATATATATATATATATATATATATTTATTCCTGGACAACATCACTGAAAAATTACAATAGCTTTCCTACAGCCAAAACTTGAAGGCTTTGAAAAATATCCATTAGAGTACAATCTAGTCACAGCATCATTGATGTTTTTCCTTTGCAAAAATCACATGTAAATGAAAAACAACATACATTACGCTAGATGATCTAAATGAAAATCGTAGAGGGTGAATAAAAGAATAGCAGCACAATGACGAAAAGAGAAACAGACGGAGAAGGGAGAGAAAGAGAATGTGGGTATATACATTTCCTTCAGTGATGGCGAATGAGGAAGCTCCATTGATTTGACTACATCATGTGACATCCCCCTTCGGCAAATGTTGCAGTCTAAATAGAGCGTATTTTGTGTGTGTGTGTGTGTGTGTGTGTGTGTGTGTGTGTGTGTTTGTGTGTGCTGTGTGTGTGAGCCATCACAAGCTCCATAGACCAGCTCTTTTTCTAATAGATTCCATCTGTCTGGCCCAAGCCCCCACCGAGCAGGCAGAAATACTGCTAATGTTTATGCTCACACCTCTGAAGAGAAAGAGACCCCCGGTGCTTGTTCTCAAAGGCTGGACATCAGGGTCACCATAGTGTATCGTACAAGAGAATAAAGTGAATTCTGGAGCTTGACATTATTAACCTAAAGGTTGGTAAATTAACATTCTGCCATAATTCACACACCCTCACATCATTGCAAATCTATAATCTGGCTTTATTTAATCAAATCTGAGAGACGTAGAGTTGAAATTATTAGCCATCCTGGTAACACTTTATAATAACTACACACTATAAATCATTTATTAAGCATTAGCAAATAGTGAATTCATGATCTGTTAAGCCTTAACTCTACATTAATAAGCGTTAGTAAGCAGTTTATAACTGCAGCTACAAATGCTCTATTCTTGATTTATAAGCACCTATATAATGTGCTTGATAATTGTACTTTCATCCTTAGTTAATTATTTATTTTTCATTACTAAATTAAGTATCACATTATTTACAAACCATTTGTATTTAATAGTAGTTGAGGGTTTTAGGATCATTCAGAATGAGTTAGTAAATGATTAATAAACTATTGAAATCAACGTTTGTATGTCTTATTATTCAGGCATATATTAATGGTTACTATGTATTTTAATAAATATTTTATTAACTCAACTTTATCTAGTTTTGTGACCTAATCTAAAGTGAGGACTATTCATGCTTTATAAATCCCTTATAAATGACAAATAAAGGCTCAGTTAAATTATAAACAGGAAAAATGACATTATTCATTCCTATTTAATTTAAAGATACACAAATGAAACTGTACTTTAAATGAAAAATAAATCTTTGCAACCTAATCTAAAATAAAATCACTGTAGAGTTTAAACATTGCATCCTATTATATTGTTAAATTAATATTTTATTACATTGTTGTTGTTGTTTTATCTAGTTTTATGTCGTATTGTAACACTCCTATTATTCAGCAATGTTTAAACGTTATGGTAATTTTACTTTTTAGAAAAGATTGCAAGGATTGTTGTTCACTTGAATCTGAGCCTTTAATAGTCATTTATAAGGGATTTATAAAGCATAAATAGTCCTCACTTTAGATTAGGTCACAAAACTGCATGAAGTTGAGTTAACAAAGCATTTATTAACATATTAGTATATGCCTGAATAATGAGAAATATAAATTTTGATTTCAATAGTTTATTAATCATTTACTAACTCATTTTGAATTATCCTTAAAACCCTCAACTACTCTTAAATACAACTAGTTTGTAAATAATACAATACTTCATTTAGAATTAAAATATAAATCATTAACTAAGTATGAAAATACGATTATTAAGCACATAATATAGGTGCTTATAAGTCAAGAATACAGCATTTGTAGCTGCAGTTATAAACTGTTTACTAACGTTTATTAATGTAGACTTAATGCTTGACAAATAATGAATTCACTAGATACTAATGCTAAATAAATGATTCATAGTGTGTAGTTATTATAAAGTGTTACCGTCATCCTGAATTATTAGCCCTCTTTTTCCTTGATTTCTAATCATCATAGTTTTAATGACTCATTTCTAATAACAGATTTCTTTTTATCTTTGCCCTGATGGCAGTAAATTATATTTTACTAGCTATTCAAGATACTAGTAAAGTGACATTTAAAGGCTTAACTAAGTTACAGCGCATTCAGAAATATTCATAACGCTTCACTTTTTTTTTATGTTACAGCCTCATTGTTAACTTCAACAAAACCGGTTTAATGATGAAAGTATTGATCCAACAATCCTATTGAAAAATTTCATGCTCCCTTGTAGAAGTATTTAGTAGTATTTTCAAAGTACACAATACAGTGTTTTATTTTGATACATGTTGTGGCGGCTGTATTTTGTAGATTATTTTGATTCACGTAAAATTGAGGTGTTTGATATTTTATTTTAAAATACATTTCAGTGTATTTTTGCCCATCCCTGATTACATATTTATAAATTCATGGTTAAGGTTAAACAAGATAAAAAGGGCACCAGCTCAGACAGTAGCCTATGGCTGACCAATTTCATTGACGATCACGTCAGCCCCAACTTCAGACACGCCCTCTATCAAGTGTTGATGCTGAAGCCCCGTGTGAATAGGGCATCAGGGCTCTGTGAAGTTGGCTTTGCGAAGCAGCATTTTCTGTATACGTACATCAAAAGCAAGTATGAAATCGCTGTTTGAGCTTATGTACTGTAGGCCTATGTAATGAACATAATTTATTTTCATCATCAAATATCATAGAACAGTTTCTCAAGCAGTTTGTGATGCATTTTGGAAACAGGAGATGAGCCCCTGGTTCAATGCGCCACCTGGCTTGAGAAGCCTTTTCTAAAAGACTTATTATTTGGATAGCACACATATTCTGAATGCCTTCGGCAGAATTCAAATGAGCCATTTTAATCTAGATACATTTTTTTTTATCTATGCCCACCTAGATATATAAGTGTTATAGGGGTGAATGAGTGTATATACACACACACACACACACACACATATATATATATATATATATATATATATATATATATATATATATATATATATATATATAAATACATATATATATTGTAGCGAGTCTGCTGATGCCACATCGCCCTGGTCACTAATTCACCCCAGCTGGAAACTCATCAGCACCGGATCGCTCACAGCTGGACCTCGTCAGCCAGGGAGAGATAAAAGCCAGCCCCACACAGGAGGAGACTGAGCTTCATTTCCACATGACTCCCTGCGCTAACGCTTGTCTCTCTCTGTCTCTCCCACAGCCGAATCCAGCTCGTGACCGATCCAACACCAGAACTCTCACCGGTCTTCACCATCTCCCCGGAGCACTTGAGCACGCTCCCTTAAGAAGAGCACTCATTCACCCCTATAACACTTGTAAATAAAGCACCCTCCAGGGCATTGTTTGTAACGTTACCCAATTGTGTTTGTGTTTTCCCTCTGCCTCGCTACAATATATATATATATATATATATATATATATATATATATATATATATATATATATATATATATATATATATATATATATATACAGACATACACACACACATATACAATACTTAAAATTATCCAACAAAAATAATTGCTCACGGTTCTGCCATAACACACTCAAAAGCCAGGTAAACTGACTCTGTCTCTGAGTCTGGTGTCTCCTTAAATAGCCCTGAATCTGTTCCTCGATCGGGACTTAACGATAATAGGTAAGTATCATCATTATATCATCATTATAAACCTCAATATTATCATTACATCTGCTAAACAGACACCCAAACATATAACATGAATACAAATAACATGTCATTAACCTTTCTCTCCTAAAACAGGAGGACCAACCATGATGGTTGTACCCAAACACAAAGATGATGGTACGGTTGGAGCTTTAGTGCATGGTTTTCTTGGTATTTAGATTTTTTCAACCCTCAGATTCTAGATTTTCAAATGGTTCAAATGTTGTCCTATCATAGCAAACCGTACATCAGTGGAAAGCTTATTAAACGATCTCATAGAAATCTGACAATACAGATTTAGTGCATATTCAGCTTGCACTACATTCAATACATATCAATGGATTTAAAACCTGATGATACTTAAAGTCAGCATTGATGACTAAAGCGTCACATGATCAGGCAGTTCTCTTCACAGTCTTTAGCTCTAGGATTCAAACAGCTTCTGATTCTTGGCTGATTTTTGAGTCGGACTTGCCCAATTCATCTCCAAGCGGATCATTAAATCAGTGAGTCATTCACTCAAGAACAGCTGCAAATAGATCATTCATCAGTTCAGTATAATCAGTGGTTCAGCGTGATTTCATGAAGCAATTCATTAAAAGGAATTGTCTCCAGATATATTATTTCACCATTCGGACATTACATGTTAGCTCTTGTTTATTTTTAGCACAAAACAAGTCAATTTTTTAAAATAGCTCTAGTAGTCTCTGCGCTGCTTTTAAGCTGTATTTAAAGTGCAGATTGACTGTAGTTAATAACAATTAATAGCTGTTAGCTTGACTAACTCCCTAGGTATTTACATTAGATGTCGCCTACCCTGTTGTTGCCTATTGGAAGGAATGCGTCAATAGAGCCGCCATTTTAGTACAGGGTAGCGCTCCTTTGAAATTAATGCAGGACCAAGGTGCAGTGGAGGACATCGAGAGACAGAGACATACACATATATCTATGATAGGGAGTTTTCCCGGAGGTCAGTATGCAATTTTTTTTTTTTAATTACGAAAATTATAATTTTACATTACTTTGTACATCGATAGATAAGTGACCACGCAGGCATTGATGACAGAGCGTGTTTGTGTGCATGGAAATGTACTTATCCCTCCCTACCTGGTAAATTTGATCTAATCCATGTCCTGGAACACA
Organism: Danio rerio; assembly: GCF_049306965.1. Lineage (NCBI taxonomy): Eukaryota > Metazoa > Chordata > Actinopteri > Cypriniformes > Danionidae > Danio > Danio rerio. Next base: position 8,222,819 of record NC_133191.1, read on the forward strand.
CCCCCTCTCCTGCTTTCACTTCTCATTCTGGCGGAGGGAGCAATTTGTTTGTGAATGAATCTCCGTTATGAACGACTTGTTCACTTAGCCTTAATTAGACGACAATACAGTTTTTCTTGTTTGCCTTGATGCAGCCGTCAACTGAAACTCCACATTTTCGAAACAGTTAACACGCAGGCCTAAACAGCGGCCTCATGGTCAAAATGAAACATTATGCTTGCAAAATGCACATACCGTGTCAAAACATTTAAAATATGCAACAAAAGCTAATTTTACCTTCAAACTACACAACTTGCAAACAAGTATATAAGCTCTTTTAATTAATCATTAGACAATGGACAACAAAAAAACAAAACACAGAACTCAGTGTGAATTCTATTTGGGCTGTCAAATTTGCCTTTTTGCAAAGAATTGGATCCAGAATTAAAAAATGCTTTGATTAAACTTATATTGAATTCATGACATTTTTCAAACTGTGGCTGAAAACTGAAATAACGTAAAAAAAAAAAAAAAAAAAAAAAAAAAAAAAAAAAAATATATATATATATATATATATATATATATATATATATATATATATATATATATATATTATTTTTTTTAAAGCAGAAAAAAGAAAAAAGTAATAAAATACTGTAAACATTAGAGAAAACACATGTAAACCAATATACAGTCAAATCTATTACAGTTTTTCTCGAATGCTTGGATGTAGTTGTCAACTGAAACTCCACATTTTCAAAACAGTTAACACATAGGCCTAAACAGCGGCACTCATGGTCAAAATGACACATTTTGCTTGCAAAAGGCACATACCGTGTCAAAACATTTAAAATATGCAACAAAAGCTAGTTTTACCTTCAAACTACACAACTTGCAAACAAGTATATGAGCTCTTTCAATTAATCATTACACAATGCACAACAAAATACAAAATACAGAACTCAGTGCACTACCATTGCTTGTCATTGTAGCCTATTGCCAATGCCATTTGTTGTCTTTCTATTTGGGTTGTCAAATTTGCCTTTTTGCAAAGAATTGAATCCAGAATAAGAAATGCTTTGATTACATTTATATTGAATTCATGACAATTTTCAAACAGTGGCTGAAAACTGAAATACTGTAAAAACAGACAAAAGTAATCAAATACTGTAAATATTAGAGAAAACACATGTAAACCAATATATAGTCAAATCCTTTGGGAGTATAGGACATAGCCACTATTGACCTCCTCCATCCATGCTGTCACAGAACAACACAGACCTTCCACCGTTTTATAAGGTTTGCAGACTGATTGCTTTTTGAAGATTTGTGTGAAGTAGTGTCAAACCGGTGCTTCACTGAATTCATATTGATGTTGGTAGTTTCTAATAGTTAGGAATAGATGGTTCCTGTTTGGTTACCATAACTAAAACAATGGAGTTTGGACTGCGTGAATGACATCCGTGTTAGCTGTTTTGAAAAATGGTGGGGAAAATGTGTCAACCCAATGAGAAAGAGTTTACACATTTGCAAGACCGGTCTTTTGCTCTGCTGGGATAGTTAAAATGAAAATGAAGTGGAACCTAGTTTCTTTAACCAGGTCAAAGCAAACAAGAAAAACTGTAGGAGTATAGGACATAGCCATTATTGACCTCCTCCATCCATGCTGGCACAGAACAACACAGACCTTCCACCGTTTTTAATGTTTGCAGACTGATTGCTAAGTGAAGATTTGTGTGAAGGCCTGTCAAACCGGTGCTTCAGTGAATCGATACTGATCTTGGTAGTTTCTAATGGTTAGGAATAGACAGTTTCTGTTTGGTTACCATAGCTAAAACAATGAAGTTTGGACTGCTTGAATGATATCTGTGTTAACTGTTTTGAAAAAGGGTTGGGAAAATGTGTCAACCCAATGAGAAAGGGTTTATACATTTGCAAGGTCTTCTGCTCTGCTGGGATAGTGATAATGAAAATGAAGTGGAACCTAGTTTAGTTAACCAGGTCAAAGCAAACAAGAAAAACTGTAATACAAGTTTCTTTTTCATTGTTTGCTGTTTTTATTCAACAAAACTAGCATAAGCCTAAAATTTAGTGCAAGTTGGTGCTTCTTTGCCTTGTGGTGAATGCAGTAACTTAATTATCGTTAATGACGTTACTTGTGGAGCACAAAAGGTCATAACATACAAAAACGTAAGAAACTAAATCTTACTTATGAAATGTTCTGGGGTCTGTTTTTCGTATATGTATTACTCAATTAGCTTGATTTGGATATTGACGATTTGATATTTTAGACATGCATTTACAATATCGATTTGGCCATTTTTTACCATGGTAGAGTGGCCAGACAGAAGCCATTCCCCGCCTGGAATTTGCCAAAAGCCATCTGAAGGACTCTCAGACCATAAGAAACTAAACTCTTTGGTCTGATGAGACTAAAATTGAACTCTTTAGAGTGAATGCCAGGTGTTATGTTTGGAAAAAAACAGGCAACGCTCATCAGTAGGCTATGTCAGATCACCAGGCTATGCTCATCACCAGACAATGACCGAAAGCCAGAGCTTTATCAAAATCAATGTCAATATAGTGGCTTTACAACAACTTAGTGAATGTCCTTGAGTGGCCCAGCCAGAGCCCAGACCTAAATCCTATTAAACATCTCTGGAAAGATCTGATAATGGATGTACACCGCCGTTTTCCATCCAATCTGATAGAGCTTGAGAGGTACTGCAAAGAGGAATAGGCAAAACTTCCCAAAGACAGGTGTGCCAAGCTTGTGGCAACATATTCAAAAAGACTTGAGGCTGTAATCGCTCAAGTATTGAGCAAAGGCTGTGAATACTGATGTACATGTGATTTTTCAGGTTTTTATTTTTAATAAATTTGCAACAAATTAAAAAACTCCTTTTTTACATTGTCATTATGGCGTGTTGTGTGTAGAATTTTGAGGAAATAAATGAATTTAATCCCTTTTGGAATAAAGCTGTAACAATTAAAAATGTGGAAAAAGGTGTGTTTGAGTGTAAGTGTGTATGTACCTGTGTGTGCCCATGTTTGTGTGTGTGTGTATGCGTGTGTTTATGTGCGCGTCTGCATTGGGTGTGGGTATGTTTTTGTGTGGTTGTATTGTGTTAGCATGTGTATGTGCATGTGTATTTGTGTGACTGAGTGTCTGTATGTGAGTTTGTCTGTGTGATTGTGTGTGTGTGTACAGTATGTCTGTTGTGTTTGTGCATGCGTGCAGTAGTTCCTGTGTGTTTGTATGAGAGTGTGTCTGTCAGTGTGTGTGCTTGTGTGTGCATGTCCGTGCATGCGTGAGTGCGTGCGTGCATGTGTGTGAGTGAGTGTGTCTCTCTGTGTGTGAATACGTACGTGTGTGTGAGTGTGTGCGTGTGTGTTGAAAAGTAAAGAGCAGGCTGTCAGTTTCTCTGGCTCCTGAAATGCATGGCTGCCCACACGGCTGTTTGAGATCCACCCAGATGTCTCAGGCCCAGCTCAACCCTCCTGCTCCTGAGTAGGATGAGAGGATGTATGTGTGCACATGTGTGTGTGTGTGTGTGTAGGCTGCACACAGACAATTGTCAAAGCTCAGCTATTTAAAGCCAAACTCCACTGCAGTTGAGCGTGAAGGGTGGGAAAAATGATGGGAGTGAGAGAAAGAGAAACTAGAAGAAGAAACTGAAAGGAAAACCCTTTGAATTGTAGTGAACATGCTCTCTGCTTTTGCCTAATCAATGAAGAGTCTATGAATGCTTAAATCCATCAAATGATTCAGTAAAATTGTGTTGACTGTTCTTGTTTAAGCTGCTGTGCTGTAAATTCAGATTGGTTTGAAACGTTTAAAGTAGAGTATATACAGAAGGACTTTTCATTTTTATTTACCCAGTTCAAGTGCAAGATACTTACATTAGATGTGGCCTACCCTGTTGTTGTCTATTGGAAGGAATGCGTCAATAGAGCCGCCATTTTAGTACAGGGTAGCGCTCCTTTTAAATGAATGTGGGACCAAGGTGCAGTGGAGGACTGGCCATCTGAAGCCATAGATATGGTCATATATACATATACAGTTGAAGTCAGAATTATTAGCCCCCCTGAATTATTAGCGCCCCTGTTTATTTTTTTCCCCAATTTCTGTTCTGTTCTGGGAAGATTGTTTCAGCACATTTCTAAGCATAATAGTTTTAAAAACCTATTTCTAATAACTGATTCATTTTATCTTTTCCATGATGACAGTAAATAATATTTGACTAGATATTTTTCAAGACACTTCTATACCGCTTAAAGTGACATAAAAAGGCTTAACTAGGTTAATAAGGTGAACTTAGCAGGTTTGGGTAATTAGTCAAGTTATTGTATAACGATGGTTTGTTCTGTAGATTATCGGAAAAAAAAATTAGCTTAAAGGGGCTAATAATTTTGTCCCAAAAATGGGTTTTAAAAAATTAATAACTGCTTTTATTCTAGCCAAAATAAAACAAATAAGACTTTCTCCAGAACAAAAAATATTATCAGACATACTGTGAAAATTTCATTGCTCTGTTAAACAAGAGGACATATTTAAAAAAGAAAATAAAAAATCAAAAGGGGGATAATAATTCTGACTTTAACTGTATCTATCCATCCATCCATCCATCCATCCATCCATCCATCCATCCATCCATCCATCCATCCATCCATCCATCCCTCTCTCTCTCTCTCTCTCTCTCTCTCTCTCTCTCTCTCTCTCTCTCTCTCTCTCTCTCTATATATATATATATATATATATATATATATATATATATATATATATATATATATATATATATATTTGAAATTATTTTGGATCACTTTCCAGCCTAACCAGCTAAGACCAGGCTGGAAATGGCTGGAAACCAGCCTGGAAGTGGCCAAATCCCCTCTAAAACCAGGCTGGTCAACCAGCTAAAACCAGCCAACCATCTTAGGCTGGTTTAAGCTGGATTTTTCAGAAGGGATGTGATACAGTGCACATTTCACAACCCTGTCATTTTGGCAGACTGGCTTCAGTATAAGCTGTCTTTAGGCTAACAAAAAAAGTTTTGAGTTCTGAAACCGAACAGGCTGTTTTTATAGCGTAATATAATCTTACACGACAAAAGATCAATAGATCTTTGATTTCTCAGTTTATGGCCGCTTTAGAATAAGCTAAATCAAATGACGCAGGTTTATGGAATTGTAATGTGGTTAAGACATGCCTGGAAGTACTTCAGCTGTATACCTGAAATTTACCGTAAGCCCTAGAACATTTATACCCCAATCAAAATCTAATACTCAATAGCCCTTATAACGAAAACCGCACAAGCAAACACATTGTAGATTTCTCAACACTGATACTGATAGACTGAACTGACCAAATTATTGAATCGATTTGTGTTGATACAACATGAAGGAATTAAGTAAATAATTTGTAATTAAAAATTTAAGTGGATTGAACATAAAACTATTAAGTTGTCCGCAAAAAAACTCAAGAATTGTGTTATTTCAACTCAATTTAAATAACTAGTAAAGCAGCAAATGTCATTTTTGAGTGCATTTCTGAAATCTGTCTTTAAAAAATATGTCAAAAGGATATGAAAACATGTCTACTACGACCCTTAAATACAAACATACACCCACTGGTGATAACCAGACATACTGTACTTACATAAAATCTGAATTCGGCGCCCTTAGGCTTGTTTCTTTTGTCTGTGATTTTCTTAACAGACTCCTTCTTGCCTCCAGGACAGTGGTTTCATTGAAATTACATAACCGAGAGCATCCATTAGCATTCGCTTTGGATCTTCTGACTCATAAAAGAGATCTGGGCTCGCTTTTCACGTTTACACGGCCTATTACCGAGTGACACGTCCAAAGGGCATGTAAATTTGCTGGCGAGTTTATTTTCACGCCTCCGTTCTATTTGCATTAAGCAGAAAGAAACCTGGAAGTTTGTAAAAGGAAAAAGAGAGCGCCGAAGTGAATGCTTCGAAGCACTTACGGCAAGGAAGATGTGCTTTGGTAAATGTCTAAACGTCCAGACTGGACTTGCCTGGAAGTGCAATCTCCATACCAGCCATCCTATTGACCCCGGCTGAACCAATGAGTGCCTCTCTGAGCCGTGGAGGAAATTGCATTCACTCATGTCTCCAGTCTCCCCCCTTATCAGCTCTAAAATGAGTCAGCACTTCTGTTCAGCCCTTTCTTTCGCCTTTCCCCAGCCTCCGCCACCTTCCCAGAATCCTGCGCAGGTTCCCAGACTGAGCCAGGGCCAAGTGCTCCCTCAGGATGGGGTGGAAAGCAATGACCAATAGCAGGCTTTTTTTAGGCATGAGGCATCTACAGATGACTGCGCTGTCCGTTCAGTTCATTGTCTGTTTAGTTTGCAGTGCTTAAGTCAAGTGCAGACATCACACTGTAAACATAATATCACAAAGAGTCATGAAAACAAATGTGTTAAAATTACTTATGAGGGCACCTATTTTACCCCTTTTACAAGACGTAAGATAACTCTTTAGTGTCTACAGAATGTGTTTGTAAAGTTTAAGGTCAAAATACCCAACACAATCTCACGGCAATTCGTAACTTTTTCATTTAGTGGCTAATTCGTACAGTCTAATTCGTACATTTTAGTACGATGTGCTCATACCCCAATGACGGTTGGGTTTAGGGATGGGGTTAGGTGCCACGCCTTCTTTTCAAAATCGTACAATTTCGTACAACTGAACTCGTACGAACTCGTACGAATTAGCCACTAAACTGCCAAAATGTAAAATACTTACGTTTTCTCGTGGCTGAAATACCCATCAGATAATTTATTTTAGCCTCCATAATCTGCCCATTTCAGTGTCTGAGTACAGTGTAGCTGTGTTTGTAGCATGTGCCTTTAAATGCAAATGAGCTGCTTCTCCCCGCCCACCCCTCTCACATGCATGTCTGCTTCTCATGTGTTAGATCAGATAAACAGCAGTCAGTGACAAAGACAGACACAGATAAAGCTGAAATACAGCTCATTCGTCAAAAATACCAAGTAAGTTTATTTAATGTGTTTGTGGTGGCCTTTCTGAAATGATGAGCAGTGTCCTGTACATTACTTTTAAAAAATAATCGATTACAAACGACTGATCACTATTTGAAAATTTAAATCTGATTACTAATTACTTCATGTAAAAAGTAATCAGACTACTAATTACTTTAAAGTTACTATTAAAACATATAAAACATAGCTTTAAAAATACAAAATAAACTGCAGCTCTTTCAGCAATTTACTATATACTGAAAAACATTACAATGGGTAGATCACAGCAGCTTGATATATTCAAAAAACTTAAGGCTCATACACACTGGGACGCTTTTCTTTTGTGTTTATTGTTAGCGTTTTTCTGGATTCAAACCCAAACGATTTTCACTGGCGTCGAGCAGAAGAGTATGCAAAATTACTCGTTGACGTTAGATGGCGCTACACAACTTTCAGCTTCTGACATCTGCTTGTAACACAGAAAAAGGAGAAAGTTGACACGCTTGTTGGTAAAGTTACTAGCAATTCGAACAAGCATGGATGCAATTTCACGTGATTAAAGGTGCCAATCTGATTGATGGAGAAGTATTTGACGCGGTGTGTCAAAACAAAAAAAAAAAAAAAAAAACAAGCATGAGGCGTTTCTTTAAAAATGACGATTTTACGTCTGCTGTTTTGCACGTTGGTGTGCACAATCACATTGCTGTCCTTTATTTAGTCACGAGGCGTTAAATATCATCAGAAATTGTGAGCAAAAAGCGTCCCGGTGTGCACAGGCCTTTAGCGTTCGCCAAAAAACTTAAATACTCTCATCATTCAATTGTTCCAAACCTGTTTATCTTTTTTTTCTCCACAGAAGAAGCCATGAAGAAAACTGGATACCAAATCAACAGTTACTCAAATAACCACTTGTTACAACTGAGGTATGCAGAAGAGCATACCTGAACGCACAACACACCCAACCTTGAGGCGGATGGGCTACAGCAGCAGAAGACCACACTGGGTGCCACTCCTGTCAGCTAAGAACAGGAAACTGAGGCTACGCTTTGCACAGGCTCACCAACATTGGACAATAGAAGATTGGAAAAACATTGCCTGGTGTCATGAGTCTCGATTTCTGCCGCAACATTCGGATGCTAGGGTCAGAATTTGGCGTCAACAACATGAAAGCATGCATCCATCCTGCCTCGTATCAATGGCTCAGGATGGTGGTGGTGGTGTAATGGTGCCGGGGATTTTTTCTAGGCACACTTTGGGCCCATTAGTACCAATTGAGCATCGTGAAAAATGCCACAGCCTACCTGAGTATTGATGCTGACCATGTCCATGCCTTTATGACCACAGTGTACACATCATCTGATGGCTACTTCCAGCAGGATAACACGTGAAGTTTTTTTATTCCTTAAAAGTGTGCAGTAAAGATTTCAACCTATATAACCATCTAGAGATGCTCAGACATGTATTTTGAGGAAAAAGGGCAACAACTGGTGGTGTATTTTCAGAAGAAAGGTGACAACTGGTGGTGTGTGTCGAATGGGTGTCCTGTTGAGGAATGTGTGGTGCCACTATTTTTTGGAGCTGTTGGAGAATGAGTTTAAATGTAAAGCAACGATTGTATATGTAAAACACACATATGAAGTTATATCTGCCTTTCAGGAGAGTGTGAGACATGTATGTGAACCAAAGTCAATGTATGTAAACACTCATAAGAGATTGCATCTATGGAAAGAGAACTCTGGTGCGAAAACAGGTGTTTGCATTGCAGGGGGCAGAGGCTAAGATAACATGAGCTCCTAAAGACATACTAAACCCCTTAGTAAAGAGAAAACATCCTAAAATGGTCAGAGTTAAAACAAGAGAGGTGGAGAGAGAAAATCTCTATAAATATTGTGAAGAACGAAGACACTTTTGGATTTGTCCTGGGGAGAGACCGAGATGGGTTTGCTCCAGGCTGTCTTTGTTTTTTGTTTTTTTGAAAATATTTTCCAATAAATTATATTCTTCTGATATTCATAACCTCCAGACCAAGTTTAATTCATTAATAGAAAACCCGGAAACCACGACACATGCCATGTCATTAAGCGTGAATCATCTAAGACTGGTTTCTTGAACATGACAATGAGTTCACTGTACTCAAATGGCCTCCACAGTCACCAGATCACAATCCAATAGAGCAACTTTGGCATGCAGTGGCATGGGAGATTCACGTCATGGACAAATCTGCCGCAACTACAGTCTTTATTATACTTTATTAAATATAATTTATCTGTTTTCAAATCTAAAGTTATCGGTTACTGGTATACAGAATGTCGAAAATTCCATACCGGCTGCGTCCCTTCTAGCATTTATTGACTTTCATGGTTTTTGTTTTTCTTACTAGACTAAATTGTTCGTAGTGTATGAGTGTTGATGAGTGTGTATGAATGTTTACCAGAAATGGCTTGCAGCTGGAAGGGCGTCCGCTGTGTAAAACGTGTGCTGGATAAGTTGGTGGTTCATTCCGCTGTGGCGACCCCGGATTAATTAAAGGATTAAGCTTAAAATAAAATAAATGAATGAATGTTTTTCTTTCTATGGATATCAATGGTTACCATTGTCTAACATTTTTAAACATATCTTCTTTTAAGGATTGCAGTTGAAGGGGAGATGGCACCTGTAACAAAAATGAAAGGGAATCCCGCCGTTTTAACATTTATTTCAAAGTGTTTTCATGCCTAAACAAAGCAAAGCACAGAACAGACTCACATTTAAGAGCAAGGGGCGACCCCTGGTGGTTCGGCGGTATGGGTAGCATATAGGGAGGAACGGCTCTTTAATATGTATTTGCCACCCTTCAGAGAAAGACTGAAAATACGGTAGAAATACGGGTAAATACCTTTACGGGATGATAGCGGGATAGAACTGTAAAATACAGGAGTAACGGGAGGGTTGACCTGTATGAGCAGTTTTACAAAAGAGATAAAAACAATGTAAAAGTCAAGGTAAATCTAGGTGATCGCAATGTAGTTTTCTTTTTTTCCTGTTTGTTTGCTTTCGAAAACACTATTGGTTGGGTTTAGGGAAGGGTTTAGGGAAGTGATATGCTGGTCTAAGTCATCTGTATGACAAGCTCTGCTTTGTGGTCTTGTACAAGAAAGATGTGTATCTGAAACGTACATAAGCTGGAAAGGCATCCGCTGTGTAAAACATGTGCTGGATAAGTTGGCGGTTCATACCGCTGTGGCAACCCCGGATTAATAAAAGGACTAAGCCTAAAATAAAATAAATGAATGAATGTTTTTCTTACTATGGATGTCAATGGTTACCGGTGTCCAACATTTTTCAAAATATCTTCTTTTGTGTTAAAAAAAAAAGAAAGAAAATCAAACAGGCTGAGTTAATGATGACAGAATTTTCATTTTGGGGTAAAAGCTATCTCTTTAAATGCATGGTTAACACTATATTTCTATTTTATATATCCATATTATACCACTTTATTCATTGAATACACTGATGCTAATTTTGATTCTATTTGGTTTAAATCGATTTTTTTCTCAACTCCAGCGAGCATGGCAAATAACAGAGAGCACTTAGTGGCTGTCTAAAATAACCTTTGCTTAGTATTTTGTAAGGTCCACAAGTGTTAATAAAGCAAATTTATCAATGATATCTATCTAGACACATGCTCATTTCAAGCATCAGATAAGTGTTGGCAAGAGTGTCATTATTAGCATATCAAAATTCATGAGCACATAGAGACCTCATCATTTCACTATTAAAAAAGATCAATATGAATCTTAGAATTACAGCCGACTGCCTAATGCTGCCCCCGAGAGAGGGCCGTGACTGTTTTATTTTTAGCATTGTAAGTCTTTAATCATTATAAATAGCTATATTTTGTGTAAATCTTTGAAATCAAATACCTTGGGTGGGTTTATGTCAACGCAGGCTCATTGGAAATACATGCTTCAGCCTACATTTTTGCAAAATGCCAAAGATGTACTTAAACATATGTTGGACTTGAGTTACAAGGATTGTTATAGGCCAATATGATAATAATTTTCATGCTAAGATTAATATGATTTTTTTTTGTGTGTGTGCAGTTCATTGCGCAACTCATAATAAATACTACAAAACTACTTAAAGGAACACACTTACAAAAAAAAATTGGCTCATTTACTGTAACTTCTCTAGAGGTGGAGGCCTTTTAGCTTTGCTTAGCATAGATTATTGAATCAGATTAGGCCATTAGCATCTCAATGAAAAAATATTTGCTGTAGTTTTCCTATTTAAAGCTTGACTCTTCTGTAGTTTCCAACCCAGGCTCATTGTGGAAACGTAGTCCCGCGGACGTTTCTGGAGACCGCGGAATACGTCCCGGCGGGTACGTACAGCTGCAGTTTTTGTTTTTGCGAATCCACGAGAGGCCGCTGTTGTGCGCTTTTTCGCATCTCAAACGCCTCTCGCGAGTGCAGTTCGCACCCGCGCTGTTCTCGCGTGAACCCACCAGAGGCTGCGGTCCGACTGACCGGATGATTGACTGCGCGATCGGCCAATCGGCTGACCCGCCCTCCTACTTCCCTGAACCCAACCAATTTTACCGATTGACCCACCCGCCGCCCCTGAGCAACAGTTTACAAAAGCTGTCCAAAAAAAGAAAAGCCCTGATTTTTTTTTTTCTATCGCGTTTTCGGATTTCACCGCGTTCTCACCGTTACGAAACTCGTTCACTTAATTTTTGGGATTCTGTTCTCTGCATCTCGAGCCTGCCGACGTACACGGTGAGCTAAGTGGACAAACGGGTTGCAGCGGGAAAGCCCTCCACAATTAGGTAAGTGGTCGGCCGGCCGGCCGGCAGGCAAGCGCGAAACGGAACAGCGTCACATCGCCCCGTAGCGTTCGCTTGAAAAAAATTAATGCAGCCGTACGTACCTCCCGGGACGTATTCCGCTGTCTCCAGAAATGTCCGCGGGACTACGTTTTCAGAATGAGCTTGGGTTGGTAGTTTCATCTTGAAATCAACAGTAAATAAAATGATGGTATTTTCTAAGCCTTTATGGATAGGACCTACACTTTCCTTCTGGCTAATATTCAAGAAACTTTGCTATTGTACCATGACAACAGCAGGCGCAATGATCTTACACCGGTGTGGTCAATTTGCTCGGTTGCTCACCTTGTAGAGTTTTGTACTTGTCATGCACAGAGTTCAAGACTGGTGAAGCACAGTTCCCCAAAAGAGATAAAAACAATGTAAAATGAAGGTAAATCTAAGTGCTTGCAGTGAATTTTTCTCTTTTTTCCTGTATGTTTGTTTTGAAAACACTATTGGTTGGGTTTAGGAAAGGGTTTAGGTCAGTGATTCGCTGGTTTAGGTGATCTGTAAAAGCCCTGCTTTCTTATGACTTGTACAAGAAAGATGTGTATCTGATACGTCAACAAAATCTCACGGCAATTCGTAACTTTTTGATTTAGTGGCTAATTTGTATGAATTTGTACAATGTAATTCGTACAATTTAGTACGATTTGCTCATCCCCCAATGAAGGTTGGGGTTAGGGGTGGGGTTGGGTTGGGTGCCACGCCTCCTTTTTAAAATCGTACATTTATGTACAACTGAACTCGTACGAATTAGCCACTAAACTGAAAAAACGTAAAATACTTACGTTTCCTCATGAGATCAGGCTTGAAACTTACATTAAACGCACGTTAAGCAAATTTTTTCAGATTTGCCAAAAATTAGACATCGCTCCTTGTGGATTTGCCATCTGGAACATTCAACAAGGCATACGCCCGGAGTATTTTACATTTTGCAAAAATCTACTTGAAGACCCGAATTTCCAATGAGTCTGGGTTGGTTTAGATCAGGGGGGTCCAAACTTGGTCCTGGAAAACGATGTCCTGCATAGTTTAGCTCCAACTTTCTTCAACACACCTCCCTGGAAGGTTGGAACTAAAATATGCTACTATTATTTGAATTCCAACAATTTGCTAAACTGAGGTGCTAAAATGCCTTGTTCTTCTCCAATCTTTAAATTAACATGAATCCCACAACTTCACGATTTGAATGAACATCATTTGATCTCAAATGTTTCCTTTTGTGACAGTTGTAATCACATCAGCATAACAAATAGGACAAACATAGCGTTCTGAAGTGATTTTGCTAAATAAAGCATGAAAGAGAACAGAACTGTCCTGAATTTGTTCACTCTATGTGTGTGTATGTGTGTGCATGCGTGTGTGTACGTGCGGTTCCCACTGCAGTAGTGAGGGTACGGCTCAGAGAAAAGGCTGATTCACTGGCGCTCTCCTCTGTGCCAAGCACATGGAAGCCTGGCACAGCAACTTGGCACGCTCAACCCTATGCTCACAAGAGGGCAAAGCAATGACAGAGAGTTAGAGAGAGAGTGAAGTGCTAGGGGGAATAGATGGAGATTGAGAAAATGAGAGTTCAGCAGAGATGCTCACATATAACTGCTATGGAGGATCTAACTGCTGTAGTAACCAACCCAGGCTCTTTCTAAAAACGTATCCATATATACATTTTTGGAGATTGCCAAATACGTCCCAGGAGCTATGTTTTTTTTTGCAGTTTTTGCAAATCCACCAGAGGCTGCTGTGTACTCTTTTACAGATCTCAAATTTCTCTCGCGACTGCTATTTGCGCCTGCTGTTCTCTCATAAATCCACTGGAGGTCGTTGTTGACTGATTGACGGATTTACTGACTGACTGACCGATTGACCGTCACCGACCTCCTTCCTTAAACCTAACCAAAAGTGTTTTCAGAAGCACAGACTGACCTGCCCACCCACTTTCCTAACCCAACCGACAGTTTTAAAAAGCAATCCAGAAAAAAAGCCCTTGTCTGATTTTTACCATGTTTTCAGATTTTACCACATTCTCACCCTGTCATGTACTTGTTTATATTATTTTTGGTTTTTGCCTAACCTGCTTTCTGCAACTGTTCTTCACCTCGACTCCAACCCCTTCATCATGGTTAACTCCTCTCTGCACATCAAGTCTGCCAACGTGCATGGCGAGCTAACTGGGCAAACTGGTAACAGCGGAAAAGCCGTCCATACGGAGGTAAGTGCCAGCACAAAAGAGTAGGGTGAAGCTGCAGGCCCGGAGACCCAACTGCATGCAGACCTGCACCTCCAGACCTATCGTTTTCTCAGACAGTGCGACCTGCTGTTGGGTTGGGTGAAGTGACAGTTCCAGAGACTCAACTGCACGCTCAGACCAGCACTTTCTAGGAAGTGGCAACATCAGACACGCAAGTAAGCAGTGTTGGGCAGTAGAGTCACTACAAGTAGTGACGCTACTAGCTTAACTACATTTCTCAGTAGCGTGACTGTAGCATTGCTACTTTCTGAATCAAATAGCTTTTCAGTAGCAAAGCTATTTTATAAGTTCACACAAGCTACTTTTAGCGATCGTGGATCAATAAGTGACGGCACTGACATTCACCGGTGCCTAGCCCGGGAAAGTAAATCCATATGATAGGGAGAAGGATGATTTCTTCTTCGTCCTGTTTTACGGTGTTCGACAACAAACTTTTTGGTGCGTTACTGCCACCTCTGGTGAAACTTGCTGGATGGAAAGATGACTGAGGGAGAGTAGTTATTTCTGAAGCAGGATTCCTTGTGTCCATACCTCATGAAGTATTTCAAGAGTTCACACTTAGCTGATGATTGATTATAAGCAAGTTTGGCATGCTGTCCCGGGAGAGAGCCCTGAGCTCGAAGGTTCTTGAGCCCTGGGCTCCCTCCCGTTTGGAGGAAGAGAGGGGAGCCTTGAGCTCAGGTAGATCTCGACAACTCCCCCTTGATAAGAGCTGATGACTAAAAATTGAATGCTATTATAAGATATGCTGCATTATAAGATTACCTGAATTGCAAATTTAGATTTATCAATTTACTTGTTGTGCATGTTTTTGGAATGTGGGAGGAAACCGGAGGACCCGGGGAAAACCCACGCATGCACGGGAAGAACATGCAAACTACACACAGAAACGACCACCGGCCTGTTGAAGGACTAGAACCGGTGACGTTCTTGCTGTGAGGCGACAGTGCTAGTCACTGGGCCACTGTGCTGCCCTATGGAGGGAAAGGTGAAAAGGTAGGGGTGGAAGGGGGGATTCTTCAAACCGAAGATGACTGTAGTGTAAAAACCCTGGCTCTTTATAGTGGGTTAGGAATGGTCTGATTGGTGGATCATGCATGCTAATGCAGAACCAGCCGTGTTCAATCATAATCACGTGTTCATCTCGAAATTAGTTTATGAATAAACTTCACATATATATATATATATTATAAAAAATATTTCTCTTTACTATACATTATTATAGTATTTTAAATGTGTAACACCTGGTTTTATTGAATTTTTTGTTTTAGCTGTTATAAACTTTAATGTGTTTCTGTTTAGTACAGCATATTATTTACAGTAAACAATTGAACTGAACTATTATGCCTCATATGTTTCATTGAAAGTTTTATTGATCACTAAGATATGATTGACTTGGATTTAAGTTGCTTCGATTTAAAAATATAAAATTGTAAAAATTGCTTAGATGTAGCTAAGCTACTTTAGCCATGTAGCTTTTAGCTTAGCTTGCTACATTAAGTTCAGCTACATTTTGAGTAGAGTAGCTAATAGCTTAGCTCACTACATTTGTCAAGTAGCTTGCCCAACTCTGCAACTAAGGTTATTGATTTTATTAAAGCGATTCCTGAAATGTGTAGGTCTTATAGCATAAATTAATGAGGCATCTTATGTCACCAACAAACGATTATTTCAGTGTTTTATTTGATCAAAAATAGTGTCAAAACATAGCATTATTTTAGGATATTTACAGCTTGCTCTTATTTTATGTATATTTGTACCATTCTGGGGCGATTTTCTAGCAATGCTTTCTGGCAAAATAAAAAAAATTAAAGTAAAACTGTTAAAATAAAGTGTATAATATTTAATACAATTAACATTTGTAGCATATTTTAGTGCTATGTTGGTCTACAGTACGTATTATCTATCTGAAAGTGCTACCACAGACAATAAAAGATACACATTAACAGTTTAACAATTGTTAATAAGTTCTGTAATAATTACAAATAAGATATTTTGATTTGACAATATGAGTTAATCTGCATAGAATTTACAATTTGAACTCTGTCTCGTAGGTTAAAGCAAAAATAATTTGCGTGTGACTTGTGTATTTTTTCCCAAGATGGATATTAAAATTTTAAAAGCAGGGTCTCTGCCAACTCTAATACTGTGCACCAAATGCTGCAGATATTTCCAGTTTTTTACTAAAGAAATGAAAAATCAACCTAACAAGAATGTTAAGCATTTATTTAATTTGATGTTATTTTCTACGTAATAACTATTTATTAATACAGTTATTTTTTTTTTCATTATTTTTCCCTGCGTTGTTTACAGCTCGATGATTTGTAGGACTTCATGAAAAAGGGCTCAAAAATAAAGTTTGTTGAGAGAAAATTACTCAGAGTACTATAATTTATTGTATGTGAAGAAAGAGATAATATTCATTCCCTCAACTAAACAGTGTGATAAATACTTAATGATTAAAATAACAATAAATGGCTGATAATATTTAAGTAACTGAACAATATATGCAATTGCAAATGCAATTAATAAATATATAACAGAATTAAAGCATTAAATCATAATCTAGTATGTTTAATATTTTATATAATAATTTATTCAATCATAGCGTAATATTTTATAGTATAAAAATAGAGCAAGTTACAATTTATAAGCAGTTGAATTCAGGTTAGGCGATCTTTCAAACAGCTGGTGGGTCTGTGAAGGTCTGCAAGTGCAGGTCTGAGCATGCAGGTCTTAGCATGCAGTTGGGTCTCCAGGCCTGCAGCTTCATAATGTTGGCACAAAAAGCAACGGCGTCATACCACCCTGTAGTGTTCATTTTAAAAACAAAATGCAGCCATACGTACCTCTGGCTACATAATTCGCAATCTCCAAAAATGTATATAGGGCTATGTTTTCAGAATGAGGCTATGTTGGTTGTAACATATCAACATGACATGAAAACCACTTGGAATGACTCTGCCAGCATAGATAATCCATCACAGAATATACCCAGCGATGTGCCATCAGAATACCGGACACAGTGACCACCAGCTGACAAAAGAATGCTGGAAAAATAGGATAAAGATTCTCTGACAAATCTTGACAGTTGCAACTAGAGCTTTTATTTTAACAGAGTGAGACAGATTCTGGGTCCAGCAAATTTTCATAGAGACTAACAACAAAAGAACTAAATGTAGTGAGTTTGTCTCTGCATTTTAAGGCTCAGATGTGCAAATGTAATAGCATTAGCAATACAGATTTAGCAATAGCAATACCATTTTTTTAAAAATTTCTATTCTTTTTTTCCCACACTGAGGAAGGCATTGTGCCAAAATGCTTGTGTTTTTGTATCACTCAAAGAATGCAAAAATAAAAACAGTACGAAGCCATTACTTGATGAGTGTGAATCATTACCTTTTTGAACAATAATCTTTTTTTAAAGAAATAATATGCCAAAATTAAGGGAAATTTTCGTTAAAACAAGCAAAATATATTTCCTTTTGACATAAGA
Source organism: Danio rerio (assembly GCF_049306965.1). Lineage (NCBI taxonomy): Eukaryota > Metazoa > Chordata > Actinopteri > Cypriniformes > Danionidae > Danio > Danio rerio. The sequence goes on from NC_133191.1 coordinate 8,240,403, forward strand.
TTATGTTGCTTACCATATTGGCAGATTATTTAGGTTGTTTTAAGAAAAAACTCACTTAAGTCTGACAATATTTCTTTACAACAAGACAATATTTACGCTGAGGCCGGCTTCCAGCCTCTGCTACTGAGACTGCAGCTCTGCACAAGACGTTTGGCCAGTGGAGAAATTAATATGGTGGTGCCTAACTGAGTCTGGTTTCTCTCAAGGTTTTTTCTCTTCACTTTCGCCAATCGGTGAAGTTTTTTTTCCCTCTCCGCTGTCGCCTCTAGCTTGCATGGTTTGGGATCAGTAGAGCTATGCATCGATGAATTTGCTCTTCAGTGTTTGGACTCTCAGTAGTTATTTTAAACCACACTGAACTGAGCTAAACGGAACTGAACTTAAACACAAAAAACTGAACTACACTGTTTTAATACTATGACCATTTTTTTAAGCTGCTTTGAAACAACCTACATTGTAAAAGCACTAAACAAATAAAGCTGAATTGAATTTTTTTGCTTGCCAAGAAAATGCTTCTCGATTTAAGAATTTTAGACATCTAGAAAAAAGACATAAAATCCAAGTAGGATAAGCATTTTTTGCAGTGTAATCCACGTTGTTTAAATGCTTTTTCTACAACTGCCTAGTCCATAAAGCTTAATAACCGTACCTACAGTATACGGCGTTGGGAAATGAGTATTGAATACATCAGAATTTTTCTCAGAAAACACATTTCTAAAGGTGCAGTTGACTTGAACTTGACAGCCATATCACCCTGCAGCCCAAGACCGGTTACTCACTGAAGCTAAGCAGGGCTGAGCCTGGTCAGTACCTGGATGGGAGACCACTAGGGAACACTAGGTTGCTGTTGGAAGTGGTGTTAGTGAGGCCAGCAGGGGGTGCTCAACCTGAGGTCTATGTGAGTCCTAATGCCCCAGTAAAAGTGAAGGGGACACTATACTGTCAGTGGGCGCCGTCTTTCGGATGAGATGATAAACTGAGGGCCTGACTCTCTGAGGTCATTACATTTATCTCTGAGGTGTAACCCCGGTGTCCTGGCCAAAGTCCCTCTATTGGCCCATAAGATCATGGCTTCCCAATCATCCCTATCCACTGAATTGGCTCTATCACTGTCTCTCCACTCCACCAATAGCTGGTGTGTGGTGAGCGCACTGGCGCCGTTGTCCTGTGGCTGCCGTCGCATCATCCAAGTGGATGCTGCACACTGGTGGTGTTGGGGACAGACCCCCCTCATGATTGTGAAGCGCTTTGGGTGTATGGCCATACACAATAAATGCGCTATATATGAATACACATTACAACTTTCCACCGGATGTTGGAAACAATTAAAAAATTCCATATATGCAAAGAAAATCAATTTATTTAGTTTATAGATTAGGTTAGGTATGATAAAATGAAATGGAGCAGATGAAGTAGAGGTGCAAAAAGGTTGTGAAAGCCCAGACAGCAGCTGAAATCTCTTTGTAGTTCTTCAGCGACCCTCTGCCCTTTGTCAGTGTAAATTAATATTAACTGCTTCAGTCCAACATCTACATTAGCAGGATGATAAAGAAGAAACCAGGGTGGATATTTCAGCAAGACAATGATCCAAAACACTGCCAAAGAGACTCTTAAATGCTTTCAGAGAAAGAAAAACAAGCTGTAGAATGGCCCGGCCAATCACCTGAGTTGAATCCAATAGGAAATGCAAATTAAAGCTCAGATTTAATAGATGAGGCCAACTGAACCATCAAGATTTTTACACTCTGTTGAAGGCTGAGAAAAAACTATTGAGCAATTCATGTGATTTCATTCTCCATATGAGAGACGTCTTTTAGCTGCCATCATCATCAAAAAAAAAAAAAAAAAAGCCTTTTGTATGAAGTATTAAACACATTTTAGTAGTTCAGGACTTTTTTCTTGAGTCATTTCATTTTTACACATCACTCATTTGTATTTTTATATTTTTTATGTTTGTATTGTTTGAATTTTTACCAAAATCTGGTTCAACTCCATGTCTACAGCTCCTTTAGAAATATTATTCCCAGGAAAAAAACACGACATGTTTAATACTTATTTTCCCTGCTGTATATAGCACCATAGGTGGAAGGTTAATTAAGTTACTTTTGCATTAGAAACATGCAATGATGCCTTTATAGGCGGCTCGCTAGGTCTTGGAACATAGCTAGTGACAGCTGCGAAGGACTATCAATAGCAGAGCTCTTTGTGCATCTCGAAGGCAGGTCTCTTTTCCAGCCTTTGCTTCCTCTTTAGGTTTTATTTCGGGCTATTTTTAGCTGACAGAGGAATGCTATTTTGGGAATAAGGCCCATGTCATTGATTATGTTAAAAGAAAGAAGCTTCACAGATGCAGTGTTTACAGCGTATAGTGTGCAGGACATAATGACTTTGTCACAAAAATAGAAATGGTGTATGATTTATCTCATCAAACAATCAGAGAACAGAACAGCGCAGTGCGAAAATCCAAGCTGAAAATCTGTCATTTGGGCATATATGAGCATGTTCGCAAAATGATAATTAATAAATTGGTAGATATAAATGTTCATGCGCTTTAATGCTGTCGAACGATAAATCGCATTAAAGAACACACATACTGGACATAAAATATACAAAAGAAATATATTTACAGACAGTGCTCAGCATATATGAGTAGACTCCTCACAAATCTCCCATTTACAGTATCGGTCCATGGATCAATCGGTACCGCGCCGCAGAAGAAATTATAAATTATTTCTGTTTTATTTATTATCTGAGTCTGAACGAATCTTTTATTTTGAAAAATGACTGTATGCTCTTGCTTACATCTGGGTCACTTGAGCGCCAAAATTGAACCCACAAGCAGCAAAATGAGTCAGAAACAGACGTCTTTGGAAAGTTTCTTTGTGAAGAGGAAAAGGCCCAGTGAAGGACCCACAAACTGCCAAGGAATGGATCTGCAACCCATTTGTCAACAAATCAGGTGAATCCACCATGCTGTAACAAGGGGATGTGACTGACAACAGGGGTGAGGATCCAAATGCTTGGTTTTATTAATAGGATGGTCAGGCTAGCAATGATCAACACAGGAGCAAACAGGTATATGAGGTCAATCCAGAGTCATAGTCGGAATAGCAGGCAAATGGTCAGTAGACAAGCAGCATACAGGAATAATCAAACAAAACAAAGCAAAGGTTCAAAACACGGGAAAGCAAGACAAAGGAAATGCATTGTAATGTCACTAGAACAGATACCAAGACTCAGCAATGAGTGTCTTAAAGTAAGCTGTATATAAGTGTGTGTAATCAGTACTTGAGCAGCATCAGCTGTGTGTATGCAATCAGTCAGGATCAGGAACCGGTTGTGTGTGTGTGAATGGTGCATGACAGCTTCTTGTAGTCCATTAACCAGCAGATTTGTAGTTCTATGTGAGTGTGAATGTTTTCCAGCGATCTCTGATGGTTGGATCACTGGTGATCATGACACTTGGCAAGAAGATCAACTGCTGCAGATCACAAATCATGGCGGCGTTTTAGGGGCAGTTTGCATATCGAGTCTTTTCTAGAGTTTGCGCAAGCTGCTTGCGCACACAATTTCAATTGATTCACCTCGAGCCACCTGACAAGAACTGACCGATCAGCTTCAGCTTGTATGGAATATACACATTTCGGTAAACTAATTATCTCAGACAAACACTGAACACCCAAACACTGCAGTGCTGAGTAATTTTCTCCATAAATAAAACTTGTATCAGAGTGACAGCAATGTTTTGTCAGCTTGTCATCCTCTGAGAAAACGGTTGATGACCGCCTAGCAACCTACAAACCAACACCCACAATCCCCCTCAGTCCACGGTAAGATTGTCAAGCGTCTGATAAAACACTTTGGTGATAAAAGATTGGAGACCTCTGAGGCCGTTTAAACTAGTGCGTTTTAGTTTTAAAAAGCTGTTTTAGATCAAAAACGATCCACGTCCACACTAGCGTTTCAACTAGCGTTTCTGAACATATCTCCTGACCATTCACGCACTCTGGACATGCGCGTTCTAGTATAAACAGGAAGCATGTGACTCACTCGGCATTTGGTTATTGTTAGTCAACAAACGGCGGTTGAACAATGAACGCGATGGCAAAGAAAGCAAGAGAGGTATTTTTGTGGACAGACGACGTAGTCGAGTTGTTACTAAACATAACAAATGAATAACTGCACAATGATGCCTAAAACAGACAATAGTGCAAACAACGATCCCATTTCCGTGTCCATGTTGCTGTTTACAGTGAAGGCTGGTCTGCTGTCTTCGGGTAGCATTAAAGCCATGTGTTATAGTCATGTGATAGGGGCTTGACGAATAAGGGAAGGATACGCAATGACACAAAAGCCCCAATCAGGTAGGGAATCTCAGCAGCCCGGCCTCCGTTTTCAGATGTCTCCGTTCTCCCTCATCCACACTGAGACAGAGCAGCAGCGTTTTAGAATGAAAACGGCCTCTCCAGCGTTTCCAAAACGCTCCATTTTCGGGGCTCGAAAACTCCGGCGTAGTGTGAATGGATGGCGTAACCGTAGCAAAACTCATGCGTTTTCAAGCTAAAACGCATTAGTGTAAACAGGGCCTGAGTTAAGTCATTTACTAACATGAAAAAACAATATACATTTATTACAGTATTTCAGTTGTCACAGTTACGGTTGTTTATTGTTAGTTCATGTTAATTCACGGTACATTAATGAATGTTAACAAGCATGAATTTGGATGTTAATAATGCAATCAGCCGACACGTTGACTCAGTGGGTAGCGCTGTCACTCTTTGTATGTTCTTCCCGTGTTGCCGTGGGTTTCCTCCGGGTGCTTCGGTTGCCCTCTAAAGTCCAAAGACATGCGCTATAGGTGAATTGAATAAGCTAAATTTGCCATAGTGTATGCGTGGGTGTACATGCAAGAGTGCGTAAGGGCGTCCGCTGCGTAAAACATATGCTGGATAGGTTGGTGGTTCATTTTGCTGTGACGACTCCAGATTAATAAAGGGACTAAGCCAAAAAGAAAATAAATGAATGATTGAAACATGGGACAATAATCTAAACACAGCCAAAGAGACTCTTAAATGCTTTCAGAGAAATAAAATAAAGCTGTAGAATGGCCCAGCCAATCAACTGACTTGAATCCAATAGGAAATACAAGTTAAAGCTCAGATTTAATAGATGAGACCAACAGAACCATCAAGATTTTTACACTCTGTTGAGGTCTGAGCAATGCATGTGATTTTATTCTCCATATGAGAGGCGTCTTTAAGCTGCCATTACCAATAAAAGGCTTTTAATTAAAGTATTAAATTTCAGTAGTTCAGGACTTTTTTGTGTCATTCCATTGTTTAAAGTCCAAAGTCCAAAGACATGCGCTATAGGTGAATTGAATAAGCTAAATTTGCCATAGTGTATGCGTGGGTGTGAATGCAAGAGTGTATGGGTGAAGGGCATCCGCTGCGTAAAACATGTGCTGGATAGGTCGGTGGTTCATTTCGCTGTGGAGACCCCAGATTAATAAAGGAACTAAGCGGAAAAGAAAATGAATGAATGATTAATGCAATCAACCATGATTAATAAATGCTGTACAAGTATTGTTCATTATTAGTCCATGTTAGTAAATACATTAACTCACGAAACCTTATAGTAATATTTTAAGTCAGTTTGACTGATGAATGTTGAGTTGACTATAAAAGTTCCCTCGATTCAAATAAAGCAAATTTAGGCAGCAAGATTTTTTTTTTACAGTGTAGCATACTGCATTGTACATTGGATGAGTCAAGGAAACGAGGATAAATGGGAGATGGAGACGAGAGAGGGGGAATAAAAAGAAGAAGACGGCAAACTAGGCAAGAGCAGCGTAACATCTAATTGCTATAAAGCTGCCTTTTTAGTCTCTTTTCTCCCACATGCACAGCTCATCCCGGCCCGGTTCAACTGGGCTCTGCTAGTTAATATGCAGTTAGACGCATTAGCCAGACTGAAACGCAAGCAGAGGGGTTTTACTGGATCCACCACAGGCGTAGGGCACATATTTGCATTACAATGGCAATTAAGCTGGAAATAAATGGTTTATAGTCATCTTGTGATATCATGGGCGCTATGTCTATTACAGCAATTATTCCAGCCCTTTCCCATTACAGCTAAATGCTTGTTTAAGCAGCCATTTAAACCCGTGTATACTATACTGTATACAGTTGAAATCAGAATTATTAGCCCACACCAACCCCCGAAATTAGCAGCCCCCCAGTTTATTTTTCCCCCAATTACTGTTTGACAGAGAGATTTCTTCAACACATTTCTAAACATAATAGTTTTAATAACTCATTTCTAATAACTGATTTATTTTATCTTTGCCATGATGACAGTAAATAATATTTGACTAGATATTTTTCAAGACACTTCTATCCGCTTATTAAGTGTGACGTCACGCGAAGCGGCTTCCGGGTCCAAGCGCTCAATTCAACTGAATGGGGAGACTCATGAAATTGTAATATTAAATGTTTACAAAGCAATTTAAGGCTTTCGAAAATCACGATCGCAATATATATGTCCATGCCTAATATCCAATGGCCAGAAAGTGATTATTTTTTTATTAATTGTTAAATTTTTTGTATTTGTTATGCAGCAAGCCCAGAGATTGTTGTGTACAGTATGATTCTATATAAAATTAACTTAAATGTGTGATAGGAATAAAACGTGATCATAAACGAATGATTTCTCCACTCAAATGAATGGCGGCTTGGACCCGGAAACAGTATACATACGTCACAAACACGTCACCACTTAACAAGCGGATACAGCTTAAAATGACATTTAAAGGCTCAACTACGTTAATTAGGTTTACTAGGCAGGTTAGGGTAATTAGGCAAGTTATTGTATAATGATGGCTTGTTCTGTAGACTATCGAAAAATATCTACCTTAAAGGGGCTAATCATTTTGACTTTAAAATTGCTTTTAAAAAATTAATAACTGCTTTTATTCTAGCCTAAATAAAACAAATAAGACGTTCTCCAGAAGAAAAAATATTATCAGACATACTGTGAAAATTTCCTTGCTCTGTTAAACATCATTTGGGAAACATTACAAAAGAATAAAAATTCAAAGGGGGCTAATAATTCTGAATTCAACTGTACATAGGTGATTCTGGAATTGCGGCAACATTTTGCATTTCCAAGATAAATCTATATATTTTTCCAAAACGTTTACCTTTAATGAAACAATTATGAATAATAGGGTTTAATAAAAAGTTCCCGCCTAGTAATGTAGCATGACAGGGGATCCGAGATCAGGTAGGTCTCGAGAGCTTCCCCTGGTACAGGAGGAGAGGGGGAGATGTGGTGGATGAGGGGATTCTTCAAAACGAAGATAAGGAAGGTAGGATGAATGCGTTTATTTATTGGAGGCTAGAATTCCTCTGAGTTATTTTAATATATAACCCACTTTAAATTAAACATTAACATATGCTGTGCGTTTTGTTTTCACAAGCTTTGGAGACGTAACATAAATTCCGCTTTTAAATAATAGGTCATCTATAGCTTTCGCCATGAGGCTGTGTTCAAAATGACATCAATGTTTTCAAAGTGCACTGCGTAGGGGGCACAATTGTAAACATGAAGATCACTTAAACTGAACTGGAAAAATAGTTTGAAAGCAAATTATTCCTAAGAGATCCTGATGCTTTTTTAACAATTCCAACTTTGAATGTTAGAATGTTCTAAACAGACATAGGGAGCATAGGGAGGATAAGTGGGAACAGGCACGTGCACACATAGGGCTCAACCTGTGCAGTGCACATGCCCTTTTTAGTCTTAGATAGAAAGTGCCCTTCCAAAATGATCAAAAGTGCCCCCGTGACGCGACACACCCTCCGTCCCCGCACGACAACACAGATCTTGAGTATGCGCACTCAACCCACCCTCCCCCACTTTACAGTACGCGCGCGACAACACAGCTGATCAGTACGCGCGCGACAACACAGCTGATCAGTACCCCCGCTCTTCAAAAAATGTATCCTGCTCATGCCCTTTGGACGGTCTCTGCACGGGCCTGAGTGGGAACATAACAAAGCCAGGAACTATGTTTCTAACTACAGCTCTAGAGGTGTATTTTTTAAGTGCTCAAGTTTGCGACGCAGTTTGCGAATGTTCGTTGGAGCGATGGATTTGGGAAACGGCAAATCAACGAACTATGTTTCATTGACAGATTTATTGATCACTAAGGTATGACTGACTTGGATTTAAATTGCTTTGATTTAAAAATGAAAATTGCGAAAAATAGCTTAGATGTAACTAAGCTACTTTTGCCATGTAGCTTTTAGCTTAGCTTGCTACATTTCCAAGAGGGTAGCTTTAAGTGTAGTTAAGCTACATTTTAGGTAGAGTAGCTTAGCTTACTACATTTTTCAGGTAGCTTGCCCAGCACTGCTTAAATCTAACCTGATATTAACGTCTTATAATGTATAATTCTGGGTGTATATGCAAAATGCAAATATACTGATGCCACTTACGTGTTGTGCATCATTCATTTAACCCACACATGATGATTTCAGAGGTTACCACATTAGGGGATTCTTCCGACATGAAGAACATCGTGGTGCAGGATAAAAGTCACTACAAGACAGCCCCGGTTTAGCCTTGCACTCTGGAATGCAAGACTGACAGGCACCATTGTAATGTAGTCATAATCACATTTGGCCTAATGCTGTAGTTCTCATTGTCTCCTATTGACAACGTGAAGCAGGGACAATCTCTTTGCACAATCACATTTGCAAAAGCCCTCTCTAAAACAGCCTCTCTTTTAGTACGCCAACAAAGGGGTGACAAATTTCTGCATCTGGATCTACAGTCCATTTGCAAATTATTGGACCTTAATTAACTCTAAGTGTTCTCCAAAAAATGCTTCCAGAACAGGGAGAGACTCCTTGTAAACTTGCCATAAAGAAACCCATTTCATTTCCGAATGCTTCTGCTGACCCAGCGAAGAGCGACAAGGGGAGAAACGAGGGAAGGCGGAAGGAGAGAGAGATATGGGGAGCGAGAGAGAGAGAAACCTCTTTCCATGCCTGTGCAGTTTTCCGACTCTTCATCATAATCCAGGATAAATCCTGCTGGTGGTATTGTACTCATCAGTCGGTTCTCTCGGCCTCTGCTGCCTGCAACCCCCCCACCACCAGCAACAGCACCCACCCACCACGACAAACCTTCAATCAAACTCTCTTCTCATCTGCGGCCCCAGAATGCCTCCTTAATGTTGCTATTTCAGAACGAAATCCACCCTTTAGCCTGTCTCTCCCTCAGGGGGGGAAGCTCATTGTAAAACAAACCGTCTGTCTGTCACAGACCCTGTGTAGGTGTAAACGCACTCACACTGCCTCGTCTGCATACATGAATATTTAAATACGGAAATTAGCCCGTTGCCTCGGAATGCGAAGAGACGTAAAGATCCGATCCTCTTAGAAAGGAGAGATCAAATAAGGTTCCTCTCCGAGAGGTTGCGGGATTAAATAGACACGTTTGAAACTTCAGCCGAGGACATTTACTCATGTTCGGTAATTGCAGTAAAAGGAAACGTAACACTGCTGTCATCAGAGGTAAAAATGATTGTTAGTCAGCTACGATTGCTGCATCTACGAAATCCTGAAAATAGACATTAGAGGACACTGTAATAGAGAAATGTATTCCCGATCTTTACAGATGTGTGCTGTAAATAAGATTGTAAGAGTCCATCTGTTAGCCCAATGACGAAACTAACAGCATGGTCGAAGGTTTAATGCATGTAAGCCTTTTCTAGTGCTTCTGAAAATAATTTTATTATTTATTAAAATTTATTTATATTCGTTTTTCAGCTCCGAATTCAATCTGACTCCAGTTTAAATGATCCTAAAATTTAGATTGTATTTCTAATTGTAAGAACGGATCACATTCATCATTTATGATTTGATTTAGAGTTTTGATATTTTCTGGGGTCCGATATTCTAAATCAGGGGTCATCAAACTTGTTCCTGGAGGGCCGGTGTCCTGCAGATTTTAGCTCCAACTCTAATCAAACACACCTGAACCAGCTAATCAAGGTCTTACTAGGTATACTTGAAACACCCAAGCAGGTGTGTTGAGGCAAGTTGGAGCTAAACCCTGCAGGGTCACCGGCCCTCCAGGACCAGGATTGGTGACCCTTGTTCTAAATTGTACGTTCATTAGGGACCAACATCGCTCAGAGTTCCACGCCCCGGGTTTGCGCTTCTTCTCACGGACAATATGTCGGCACTCTGAAAATAGTCAGAGGATGCAGGATTAACTAATATTTAGTTAGGTTGGTTGCATAACGCTCACCTAATCCCTAAATAAACAGATTTTTAGCCAAGCCCATACAACTTGCTACTTCCAGTGGTCAAATGACTAAAAGGTCTACATGTTATCGGCACGCTATGGCTACGAATAATCAAATGCGCCTATTAATCAGTTCAATTATGCCCTACTATAAAGGTAATGAAGACTTCTCGTAATCTACTGGATACAATGAATTCGCAAAACTCCAGAATTAATCGAAACTTAACATTTTATTTGTCACGTAAAATTGTATTCTGCCAATTGCATAATAAATCATCAGGAAGCCAATTCAGAAATGAGACTGTAACAATGCAACATCCATTAATCAAAGATAAATCAAAGAGTTAGAGATGCATACCTGACCAGAGAAGTACATTGCAGCATAAGTCTCAGAGATGCTGCAATGGGGTGTCTTTTTACAAGATCTCCCCCTGCCCCCCCCTACTTTTTTGGGCTGGAATCAGTCAGTTACATCTGGCAACACTGTTTGTTGATGCACTTCTCTCACAGCAAGAAGGTTGGCATTTCTGTGTGGAGTTTGCATGTTCTGCCTGTGTTCACGTGGATTTCCTCCAGGTGCTCCGGTTTCCCCAACAGCACAAAGACATGCGCTATAGGTGAACTGGATTAACTAAATTTCCTGTGTTGGGTTGCAGCTGGAAGGGCATCCGATGTGTAAAACATGTGCTGGATACGTTGTCGGTTCATTCCATTATAATGAGCACTGATTAGTAAAAAGACTAAGCCGACAAAAAATGAATGAATAATAATAATAACATAGTGTACCCAATAACAGTGTTAAGGCAAAAGTATTTAATAGAAAATTTTTATAATAATAATTAAAATATTATTTATTCATTCAATTTCTTACAACTGCAACCCAGTACTGGGAAACACCCATACACTCTTGCATTCACACACATACATTCATTCCGCTGTGGTGACCCTGGATTAATAAGGGGACTAAGCTGAAAAGAAAATGAATGAATGAATGAATGAACATTATTCTAATGTCTCATAGGTGACACAAATGTTTCAGAAGGTATGCAGCATAATTATTTTATAATTATCTCGTGTGCAATTGGCTGTAAAATAGAATTGTAATGTCCTACATGGAGAAGGCAATCTCACAAGGCATCACAACAAGCTCAGAATGGTGAAATTTGTTTGCATTTTGTTTAATATTATTTTAAACATTAAAAATGGCAACTTTATGCATGCAGTGTTTTGCTTAGCAACATGCTAATGCAATACCTTAACAGTGAGATTAAGCAAATAAGTACTATATAAAGTTGCACTACCTGACAAAAGTCTTGTCGTTAACGCAGTCGTCCGAGCTTACGAGAGTCGTACACAAAATTCATTCTTCTTTCCACTGCAGCATGACTTTATATTCTATACTGTACATTATTTATGTTAAGTGACAAGACTTTTGTCTTAGCAAAATCAGGCCTTACTGTCCTAATGAAATAATTAAAAATCAAGGCATGATCATATTTTATTTTGGTAAAATAAGCGTAATAAAGAGGCCTTTGCCTTTCATATAAGCCACTTCTGATACCAAATGATCAACTAGAAGTCTAGTTATTATTTGCTGCTCCTAAAACTTTGGAGGCAGCAAGACTTTTGTCAGGTAGTGAAACTGTAGTTAAAAGACTTTAACATTTATTAGGGCTAACATGACAATAAACACAAATACAGACAAGATCATATATAGACTTATAAATAAAAACGTATATATATATATATATATATATATATATATATATATATATATATATATATATATATATATATATATATATATATATATATATAGTTGAAGTCAAAATTATAAGCTCCCCTGAATTTAGCCCTCCTGTTTATTTTCCCCCCAATTTCTGTTTAACAGAGAGATTTTTTCAACACATTTCTAAGCATAATAGTTTTAATAACTCATTTCTAATAACTGATTTATTTTATCTTTGCCATAATGGCAGTAAATAATATTTGACTAGATATTTTTCAAGACACTTCTATGCAGCTTAAAGTGACATTTAAAGGCTTAACTAGGTTAATTGGGTTAACTAGGCAGGTTGGGGTAATTAGGCAAGTTATTGTATTATGATGGTTTGTTCTGTAGACTATCATAAAAAAAAAACAATAGCTCAAAAAGGCTAATTATTTTGACTTTAAAATGTTTTTAAATAGATTAAAAACATATTTTATTTCAGTCGGAATAAAACAAACAGGACTTTCTTCAGAAGAAAAAAATATTATCAAACATACTGTGTAAATTTTCTTGCTCTGCTACACCATTTGGGAAATATTTAGGTTTGGCCCAACTAAAAAGCTAAATTTAATAAATAACTCTTTAAGTTATGAAGGGGAGACTGCATAAAAGATATATTTCTGGAAGGTTTGTTTAAACAGTACACAAAACAGGTATGCAAATCTGTCTTTCTAATATGTACCCCATAAGTCTGTACGCCAGTGTGTCTATATGTGATTTAGCTGATCTAGACAAAATTAAAAATGCTAAATTGACAGGAACATTGTTGTCATATTTTGTTGATTTGACATGTTATAGAATCCGCATCATTTATTAATGTTGCAGGGTTCTGTGGATACTGTTACAGTCAATTCATAAATAGATGTAATAGAATGTCACGCAGGTAAAATCATTGAGATTTTACAGCACAATTTTGCACAGCCATTTCCTGCTTGCTGACCAAACAAATCACAGTATATGATTAACATTTAATAAAAATGTATACTTATTTTATATAGGACTATGGTTATTATTATTATTATTATTATTATTATTATTAGTAGTAGTAGTAGTAGTAGTATTACTATTATCTTTTCATAACAATATCAACTATATAATATCATCAACAACAGCAACAACAACAATAATAATATTTAACAATAATATTTATAACAATAATAAAAAATATAATAACAATATCAATAAAAATAATATTAATAATAATATCAATAATAATTATTATTATTTTATCTTTTCAAGATGATGATAATGATAATAAAATAATAATTAATGATACTTGCAATAATAATAAAAAAATAATTTATGATGATGTTAACAATAATAATAATAATAATAATAATGATAATAACAATTATTGTTGTTATTATTATATATTGATTATATATCAGAATGATTTGACAATATTAATGCCAATAACAATAAGAATAATAATCATTGAAAATAATTATAGCAATATTATGAATATTAATAATACTTTAATAATTATTATTACTACTAATAATATTTAATCTGTTCATAATGATTCTAACAATATTATTATTAATATCAATAATAATAATATGAATACTAATAATTTTTAATATGATGATAGGGCTGCATGATGGCGCAGTGGGTATCACAATCGCCTCATAGCAAGAAGGTCGCTGGTTCAAGCCCGTCTGAGTCAGTTGGCATTTCTGTTTGGAGTTTGTATGTTCTCCCCGTGTTCGCGTGGGTTTCCTCCGGGTGCTCCGGTTTCTGCCTTGTGTTGCAGCTGGAAGGGCATCCGCTGTATAGAACATATGCTGGATAAGTTGGTGGTGTATTCCGCTGTGGCGACCCTGGATTAACAAAGGGACTAAGACCAAAAAAAAAAAAGAATAAATATAATAATAATACTAATAATAATGATGATGATAATAATAATAATCATAATCATAATAATAACAATAATAATAATTATTATTATTATAGTAATAATTAGAATTATTATTAATATAATTTTATTTTTTCAAAATGATATTAATGATTAATATTAATATCAATAATTAGAATAATAAAAATATTCAAAAATAATAATAATTATTATTATTACACACACATATATATATATATATTTATATATATATATATATAATGCTTCATCATAATTATTAAGCTCTTTGAGTTTTTTTTTAGTTTTCTTCTCTTTTAATGTGTCATAGGAAATCCTGACTATTAGAACTCTGTCTGTGTGTGTTCTTGCATGTGTGTGTGTGTGTGAGGTATTTTAGTGTATGTGAAGACGATACTTGTGAGCCAGCTCAATCATAAAGCCATTACCGCAGCCTTATGCTCACGCTTGCTCTCTTTCGCAGATTTTTTCTCGAAATCAGATTTCCTCTGATGTCATTAGTGTGTAATAGACAGTGTGCCTCTCACCCCCACTATGTCCTGAAGGTTGTGTAAATGGACATTTTACCACCTCTATAATCTACTGAAGGCTAGAAATGGGATCGTTTGTAAGCCTGGAGCATGCTAAGTTCTGGAGGGCATTACAGTACAGCAGGTATTCATTACACATCAAGTTCTGTTTAGTGCAAAAGACAATAGTGATATTAATAGTACAGCCAAATGGATGCATAACAATAGAAAATAAATCAACATAAATAAGAGGCTAGACATAATCTGAACACTGGATTAATATACAGTTGAAGTCAAAATTATTTGCCCTACTGTAATTATTTTTTAAAAATATTTTACAAATAATGTATAACATTATTTTTGTTTTTTTGTTATTATTTTTGAGTATTTTTGTTACAGAATTTCCTAGAATATTTTTTGCCTTTTTTGCAGAAAGTCTTTTTTGTTTTATTTCTGCTAAAATAATAAAAAAAAGATTTTATTAAAAAAATAAAAAATAAACATTTTAAGGTCAATATTAAAGCTGCAAGCAGCGATGAAAGGGACCTCACACCTGGGCTCTAGGATGACTTTAGGATGACAGAGAACAGTGGACAATTATAATTTTAGCTGATATATATTAGATGCATTTTTCCGATTGTCTACAGAATATAATGATTTGCCTAATTTCCCTAACATGTAATAATGACTCTGTATAGCTGGGTGGTTTTTGGTTATGTCCTATACAACCCCCCCTCACCCTCGACCACCCTCAACCATTCAAACATTCCTGACAAAACAAACATAAAGACTAGTCCCAGTTTTGCCTGAAAACATCTTGATGATCCCAGAGACTTTTGGGAAAATACTGACAAGACCAAAGCTGAACTTTTTGGAGGGCATGTGTATTGTAAAATCATAACAATATTAAAATGTGGTGGTATTAGTGTGATGGTCTGGTGCTGTTTTGCTGCTTCGGGACCTGGAAGACATGCTGTGATAAATGGATCTATGAATTCTGCTGTGGACCAAAATATCCTGAAGGGGAATGTCCATTCGTTAGTGACATCAAGTTGATGCAATCCTGGGTTCTGCAACAGGACGATGAGAAACAAGTCCACTTGTGAATGACAGAAGGAAAAAACAAAACAAAATGAAAACTTAGGAGTGGCCTAGTCAAAGTCCTGATCCGAATCCAATTGAGATGTTGTGGCATGACCTTAAAAATGTGTTTCACCAAATGTGTGGCCCAAGCAGTTTCTAGGATTAGGTGTTAACACTTCTTCACACAGGGCTATGTAGATTTGTAGTTTGTTTTCCCTTAATACATTTATTCATTCATTTTCATTTCGGCTTAGTCCATTTATTAATCCGGGATCACCACAGCAGAATGAACTGCCAATTTATCCAGCACATTTTTACACAGCGGATGCCCTTCCAGCCGCATCTCTGGGAAACATCCACACACACTCATTCACACTCATAGACTACGGACATTTTAGCCTACCCAATTCATCAATACTGCATGTCTTTGGACTGTGGGAGAAACTGGAGCACCCGGAGGAAACCCACACAAACACAGGGGGACTCCACACAAAAAGAGGCTCGAACCAGCGACCTTCTTGCTGTGAGGTGACAGCACTACCTACTGCGCCACTGCGTTGCCCTTTCCCTTAAAAATAAAAACATTTAAATTTGTTTGGTGATCTGAAACATTCAAGTGTGATAAATATGCAAAAAAAAAAAAAAAAACTGACAACAATGTGTTTTTACATTGTAGGTCATGCCGATGTCATTGTACAATTTTGTGTCCTAGTAAACCATGTAAACATTAAGTTTATGTTATGTTCAGTTCAAACATTAAATTATTGCTAAATGAAACTGTCATTCCTTTAAAAAGTTACTTAATCTGTAGTATATTAAATATATTTAAAAAATAAGGTCACACTTTACAATAAGGTTCATTAGTTAATGTTAATTAATGCATTTACTAACATGAACAAACAATGAACAATATATTTACTACTGTATTTATTCATGCTAGTAATTGTTAGTTAATGAAAATACAGTAGTTCATTGTTAGTTCATGCAGGGCCGGCCCGTGGCATAGGCAGTATAGGCCAATGCTAAGGGCGCTGTACATCCACGGGGGCACCAGAAATGAGCGCGGTTAAGTTGGTTTTGTTTTCGGTATACCTGACACGTTCAGTGATAGACGGCAATAACTCAAAAACCTCTTGCCCTAAAAAGACCTAAAGTGTGTTTCCTACAAAAAGGCAAAGCTGGTTATGTTTCACAGCTGTCTTATTCTTTTTTTTTTTTGCTCAACATTACGACCACTGCTCCATTTAGAGGCTGATTTATACTTCTGCGTCAAACACCGGCGTATGCTACAGCACTGACGCATAGCCCTTCGCCGTGGCCGTGGCCGTCACTGACGTGCACCTCTCAAAAAATGTAACTACACGTCGCAACGATGCGTAGCGCAAGCTCTATGATTGGTCGGCTTGGTATCGATGACGAGTCGGGGCGGGACCGAGAGCCGCGCGAATGGCGCGAACCCAATGTAGCGATTGTTTACAAGTGGGGAGTCCCGTGAAGGAGCTCCGGATGGAAAGTTTTGTTTTGTGTTTACCTCATAGTTAAAGTTGCTGCACGTCCGCCGGTTCCTGCCTCAAAATGAGCGAGTTTGAGCCACTTGTACATCCCGGAAGTGTTTAGGAAAAGCAAAATTGCAGCGAAGAAACTCGACACAGAGGAACATTTACACCTCACTGCCAACTAGCGTTTCGGAAGTGTTAATGCAGACCGATAGAGACAGCGCGCAGAAGTATAAATGCACAGCCACGCACGTTGCATGCGCCATTGGTTACGCCGGTCACTTGACGTAGAAGTATAAACCAGGCTTAAGACCTCCGCTCGGCGCGAGCTCTCCCGGCTGAACGCATGTTGGCGAGGGCTTAAGCCTGGTTTATACTTCTACGTCAAGTGACCGGCGTAACCAACGGCGCATGCAACATGTATACTTCTGCGCGCTGTCTCTATCGGTCTGCATTAAAACTTCCGAAACGCTAGTTGGCAGTGAGGTGTAAATGTTCCTCTGTGTCGAGTTTCTTCGCTGCAATTTTGCTTTTTCTAAACACTTCCGGGATGTACAAGTGGCTCAAACTCGCTCATTTTGAGGCAGGAACCGGCGGACGAGCAACAACTTTAACTATTAGGTAAACACAAAACAAAACTTTCCATCCGGAGCTCCTTCACGGGACTCCACACTTGTAAACAATCGCTACATTGGGTTCGCGCCATTCGCGCGGCTCTCGGTCCCGCCCCGACTCGTCATCGCTACCAAGCCGACCAATCATAGAGCTTGCGCTACGCGTCGTTGCGACGTGTAGTTACATTTTTTGAGAGGTGCACGTCAGTGACGGCGACGGCCACGGCGAAGGGCTATGCGTCAGCACCATAGCATACGCCGGTGTTTGACGCAGAAGTATAAATCAGCCTTTAGTAAAGGACCGTCGGAAAAGTGCTTCTTTTTTTTCTTTTCTCTTTTTGGCTCCGTCCTGCGTGTTTTATTTTAAACAGAACACAGGCCTGAGATCATGTTACGTCATGGTGCATTATCTAATGTTAACAAGCTCGTACTTGAATGTTAATAATGCATTAGTAAATGTTCAATTATGCCTAATAAATGCTGTACATGTGTTGTTCATGATTAATTCATGTTAGTAAATACATTAACTAATGAACCTTATTGTAAAGTGTTACCAAAAATAATTATTTAAAAATAAAAAAGTTCAGTACATGGGTACAAACTTGTACATGCTTAATTTGAAATTACTCCAACAACATTTTCCCTGGCACAATTGCAAATAGTACTGTACCTCAACTGTAGCTGCAAAGCATCCTCACAGTTTTGTTTGTGAAAATCGCACATTGATAACAGCGGCACTAATGTATCAAACTCTATCCACTGCTCCCACTCATGTGGCCCGTCAGATTTTTTTTCCTGCTCAAAGTGAGAAAGACTGTGGTGGTTCAGTGTATGGGAATTTCGCTAAGTGTTAAGCTGCCACTGCTGACCTTATTAGCGATTGTCACCATCTTCTCTCCAGCTCCCCGCGCGCCTATAGCTGGCCTCACCGGCTAATGATTTACTATCGTTTCGCAACACAAACGGCAATTACTGCAGTGGAATTATGGTGCTATTGATTGTGAAGACGGCCAGCTTTTACTGGAAGCAGCAAAGCTAGCACTTAGGCAAAGGAAGACTCCTTCTTCATTAGCTCTGCTCGTCTCTTCTTTCCTCTCATCTCTGGTTGTGTGCGTGTGTGTGTGTTTTTTCCTTTATATGCTTTTATCCTGTTAGTCCACTGATAAGTTGCCCCCAGCTTTATTTAGCACTCTGAAAGGCTTCAGTCGATCATTTGAAGCAGTTTGACTGCAGGTTGGTATTGACAGATAGTGAAGAACTGCTGTGGGGTTTCACAGTTTTAGCTATCTATCAGTGTTGTGTGAATGAACTCAGCAATCTAAATGGCTGACCTAGTAGAGCTTTATTTTCCTATACGCCCAAGACAGAATGTGTTTGTGTATTTTAGTTGAAGACTTCAGATAAATACACTAAAGAAGTGTGTGTGTATATATATATATTTCAGTTTTGTTTCAGCTAGAATAAAGCAGTTTTTATTTTTATTTTTTTAACCATTTTAAGGTAAAAATTATTAGCCCCTTCAAGCAATTTTTTTTCCGATAGTCTACAGAACAAACCATTGTTATACAATAACTTGCCTAATTACCCCAACCTGCATAGTTAACCTAATTAACTTAGTTAAGCTTTTAAATGTCACTTTAAGCTGTATAGAAGTGTCTCGAAAAATACCTAATCAAATATTATTTACTGTCATCATGGCAGAGATAAAATAAATCAGTTATTAAAAATGAGTTATTAAAACTATTATGATTAGAAATGTGTTGAAAAAAAATCTCACTGTTAAACAGAAATTGGGGGAAAAAAAAATAAACAGGGGGGCTAAAAATTCAGACTTCAACTGTATATATACCTAGTAAGGTGTACCTAATAAAGTGGCCAATGAGTGTGTGTGTGTGTGTGTGTGTGTGTGTGTGTGTGTGTGTGTGTGTGTGTGTGTGTGTGTGTGTGTATAAAGGCCTAGTCCCTTTATTAATCTGGGGTCGCCACAGCGGAATGAACCGCCAACTTATCCAGCACATGTTCTCAAAGCGGATGCCCTTCCAGCTGCAACCCATCACCATCACACACCCATTCACACACACATACACACACACACACCGCACGTCTATGGACTGTGGGGGAATATGGACTGTGGGGGAAACCGGAGCAACCAGAGGAAACCCACGTGAACACGGGGAGAACATGCAAACTCCACACAGAAATGCCAACTGATCCAACCGAGGCTTGAACCAGCCACCTTCTTCCTGTGAGGCGATTGTGCTACCCACTGCGCCACCGTGCAGCCTATGGCCAATTTAGTTTGTTCAATTCACCTCTACCGCATGTCTTTGGACTGTGGGGGAAAGCGGAGCTCCCAGAGGCCAACACGGGGAGAGCATGCAAACTCCACACAGAAACGCCATATGGCCCAGCCAAAACTCGAGCCAGCAACCTTCTTGCTGTGAGGTAACATTGCTATCCACTGAGCTACCATGCCGCCAACACTAGTTGACTTGCAGTTTACTGTCATGTTTTCTCATTTTTTTTTACCGTAAATTTTACAGATTTTTTTTTTTTTACAGTATGAAGAAAGATCATACTTACAGATATATTAGTCTTATACTATAATCAGGTAATCAGGCATTCGTTGACTTTAGTGTTTCCACAAATAAAAGGGTAAAACTCTTTTAAGGGACCCCAGTTCAGCCGAAATGTCAGACGATAGAAGCTGATTAGCTGCACCCACACGCCATTGTAATAATGCAGAGCAGCAGGAGAAAATGGCCTGAAGTAATTATCTCATCAGTCAGGATGATTCTGTCTGTCTTTCTCTCTCTCTCTCCATTTCTCTTTTCAAAGCCTCCCGGTCTCTGTCTCTTCAGTCTTTTTATGTCTTGTATGACTCTTCCTGTCTGATTCCTGACTCATCTCTTCTGCTTTAGTCACATTGTCAATATTTGGGATCAACAGCCGCGTTTGCTAACCCGAGTGACTATCACATTCTAATGGATTCATTAGGCATGGTTTGAGTCAATAATTGGTAATATTTGTTTTGATCATATAAAGGCCTGATTACAAGTCTTCTGAATTAAAAAAAAAAATGTTATTTAGTTTTTTCTTTTAATTTATAAAAGGTAAAATGACAAAAAAAGAGCATAATTCTGCCAGAGAGCATAGCATCTTTCTTTATTCCAGTTGTCATTTTATGGATCAAATGACAGCATTTATTTACTTTTAAATGTGTCACCAGCAGTTTACAGAATTAAACAAACAAAAGATTTTATTATATAAATAACTATAACTCCAGAGAAATTGAGCAAATTGTAAGAACACAAACATTTATATCAGCAAAAAAAAAAAAATGGTTTTAGGTCAGTCATTTCTGTTTTGCTGTAGTGTATCCTGTATGGCAACACGGTGGCTTAGTGGATAGTGCTGTCGCCTCACAGCAAGAAGGTTGCTGGTTCGAGTCTTAGTGGGGTCAGTTGGCATTTCTGTGTAGACTTTGCATGTTCTCCCCATATTGGAGTGGGTTTCCTCTGGGTGCTCTGGTTTACCCCACAGTCCAAACACATGCGCTATAGGTGAAATGAATGAACTAAATTAGCCGTAGTGTATGTGTGAGAGAGAGAGAGAGTCGGCATATCCGGTCGGCAGGTCGCATACGGTCTAGTCGCAGGAGTTCAAATATTTTAACAGATCCGCAGCTCAATTCGGATCCGAATTTTCCTCAGAATGCTCTCCATTGGAAATGTATGACTTCCGATCTGTCGCTTGTCGTGTGCAAAGCTTAATGGATAGCATCATTGCCTCATAGCAATAATGTCACTGGCTCAGACCTTCACCTGGACAAGTCCTCACTTGTGTGTGAAGTTTGCATGTTCTGTTTGTGTTTACATGGTTTTTTCCCAGGCTCTCCGGTTTCCTCCCACAAACCAAAAACATGTAACATAATCAAATTGACTAAACCAAATTGACATCACAGACAAGTGTTTAATTTCAGAATACACTCTCCATAGCTATTCATCATCTACATTCACCATTATCAAGCAGGGGAGTTCTCGAGACCTACCTGAGCTCAAACACCCCTCTCGCTCTGCAACGGGAGGGAGCCCTAGGCTCGAAGATCTCATGAGCTTAGGGCTCTCTCCCGGGACAGCATGCCAAACACGCTTTATAATCAATCATAAGCTAAGGGCGAACTCTCGAAACTAGAAGTTCTAATGAAATTTACCACACAACATACACATATTTATATATATATATATATATATATATATATATATATATATATATATATATATATATATATATATATATATATATAAAATGAAACAATGTACATTCACTTTAGCAAATTGTACATGTAAAATCTCATTTACTTATTAACATCCCTCCTCATAATTCAAATACTGCTGACAACCACGTTCAGTGACTCTGTGAGCGAGTTCAGCTTATCTCTATATAGTTTTCTTTGTCTCTCTTCTTCGCTCTCATCTCAGTTCTTCTTGCCACTCTCTAATCTCTCTCTCTCTCTTTCTCTCTCTCTCCTGCATTACTCCATTATCGTCCTCATGCAGCCTCTCCCTTGAAACTTCAGCAGATGCATTTCCGCCGTGAGTAATGCAGTAATGCGCTGTGTGGGTGTGGCCGTCTATAGGAGAGCTCATTATCCCCTCCCTCCCCTTTCCTGAAAATGCACTCTCACCGGCTGTAATTGCATTGGGGAGATAAGAGGCTTGGTTTGGGACAGGATGCCGCGTGTGTTTGTAAGCGCCGGGGCTGGTCCGACTCGGCCTCTTAGCTCGAAATCAATGAGCCCATCTAGACCTAATGCAGAGCTGGACAACTCCTCCGGAAGCATTAGCTCTATTATTGCTGGCTTGGCAGGAACAACCCATGCATTGGTCTCTCTCTCACACACACACACACACACACACACACACAGTTGCATATTCCTCAACTAGTATTTATATTGCCAAAAGAGCATTAAGGTGTGAAACAGTGATGGAGCCACACGTTTTGAGTGCAATAACAGCTACTTAAAACATTGTACATAAAAAAACACAGGGTAGCACAAGATTTATTCATGTTGTCCCAACATAAATAGATTAAGTTGACTTACAAATTTACAGTTAAAGTCAGAATTATTAGCCCTCCTGTTAATTTTTGACCCCATTTTTTCAACACATTTCTAAACACAATAGTTTTATTAAATAATTTCTAATAACTGATTTATTTTATCTTTGCCATGATGACAGTACATAATATTTTACTAGAAATTTTTCAAGACACTTTTATACAGCTTACAGTGACATTTAAAGGCTTAACTAGGTAATTAGTCAAGTTATTGTATGAGGATGGTTTGTTCTGTACACGGTAAAAAAAAAAAAAAATCTGTAATTTTATGATTTATTTCTGGCAGCTGGGGTTCTGAAAAAAAAAAGAAAAAAAAAAGAGTAAAATAATGGCTGTTAAATTACAGAAATTTACCATAAAATAACGGATAATAAATTATAGAAACTGACTTTAATTAAAATTTCTGGTAAATTTTTGTAATAAATAAATCATAAAATTACGGATATTTTTTACAGTGTAGACTATCAGAAAAAAATATAACTTAAAAGGGCTAATAATTTTGACCTTTATATGGTTTTAAAAAAATTAAAAACTGCTTTTATTCTAGCCGAAATAAAACAAATAATACTTTCTCCAGAAGAAAAAATATTATCAGACAGTGAAAATTTCCTTGCTTTGTTAAACATCATTTTGGAAATATTTGAAAAAGAAATTTTATTAATAGTATTTTATTATTATTATTAGTTTATTAATAGAAGCTATTAATGCTTCAACTGTAAGTAGATTGAGCATAAAACAATTAAGCTGCCCCAAAATATCTCAATAATTGTGTTGTTTCAGCTACTTTTAAATACCGTTGAAGTAAAAATGATTAGCGCTCCTGTGAATTTCTGTGAATGATGTCAGATTGACGTTGTACCCCAACATCGTGGGGACGTTGCATTTTATTTGGAAATTACTAAACGGTTAATAAACAGATTTTTTAGCTGGTACAGATTTTCAATATGTACATACATTTCCCATAAGGATATGAATATATGAAGAGTACATATGCAAAAGCCGTTAAACGCCACTTCTGCCAAAAATAAGATAATGACATTGAGTAAATGCTTTAGGCACGTAGTACAAGTTCAAATCATCTAAATCCCAGCGTCAGCGCGTTCAGAAATAACAGTTTGTTTGCAAAAGCTGCTAAACGCCACTTGCCTTTGACAGCAAAAGCCGATACATCCCGAGAACCAATCAGAAGGCACGAAACCAATTATATGTTTTTAATGTAACTGCACGCTGATACGCCAGATTTTACGAGGAGACCGTTTTATTCCACTTTCAATTTTAAAAGACGGAGTTTGATGAACTGGATTAGCCTGTCCAACTGTCAGTGAATGGTAAATGAAAACGTCACTTACCTCAAAACACTTACCTCAAAACACTTACCTCGAAAAAGAAAACATAATGTGCAGTCGGAAGTGTTGCATGCATTCATAACGTGTTTTCGCGCAGCGACGCTACTTTGAATGAGTCTAATTTACTATCTACATTAAACGGCAACTCCATTTCACGAAAGACAGAGTCAAGACGCTGTTCTTGTATCCCACGTGGATGCTATGAGGATAAACAGGGGACCTTAAGTATGGTGAGAATGAATGAATGAGCTGTACAGCTTCTAAAATTGTCTGAGAGACATCCCCTTTTTGGCCAGTTGGCCCACCTTGTGTTTTATTTGCTAATTTAAGCTATTTTTTTTAAAAGATAAATATAATAAATAAAACTATACATTATTTGTATCACTTCATATTACCTATATGTCTGATAAGCTTTTTATATTAATGGACAATGCACAGATTTTGATGTTTCATGTTTTTCACTACATTATTTGAATCTACCAAGCTTAGTTTACAATGTTTACATTGCTCCACTTGCATTAAATCTAAATCCCAAATATCAGAATTGACAACAGATTGTTAAGATTTAATTAATGCCAGTTTTAATGTTATCGATTAATTCATTTACTTGACAGATTTCATTCGTTTATTCTCCTTCTGCGTTTTAGTTGGTTTATCACAGTGGAATGAACCGCCACTTACTTGACAGATTTTTATATATATATATATATATATATATATATATATATATATATATATATATATATATATATATATATAAATACATATATAAATATATATATATATATATATATATAAATATATATATATATATATATATATATATATATATATATATATATATATATATATATATATATATAAATCTATCAAGTAAGTGGCGGTTCATTCCACTGTGATAAACCAAGGAAAAAAAAAAAAAAAAAAAATATATATATATATATATATATATATATATTTTTTTTTTTTTTTTTTTTTTTTTGGTGTTTTTTTGTATGTGTTTTATGTTTGGTAAAATAATTTTTAATTGCATATTTAGTGATTTTCAACTAATTACGTCTTGTCCCAATAGGTGGATTTAGAGGTTTTTGCAAAATAAGCACAAGTGGATTTAGCTGGTTTTGATGCAAAAGAAAATGTACCTTGTTAAAAACCAAAGAACTGTCTAAAGTGAAATTTTTGAAAAAAAAAAAAACGAACAAAAAAACAAACAAACGTATTTCATTTACCAGCTAATAACCTTACCGTTAAATATTTAAATAAAACTTCTAAACCTAATCAGAGGAGCCTGATAGAAAATGCTCATTTACAATAAAAGTTGTCGGATGGATTTAAAGGGTTTTTCATTTGACCTCTTCATATTTTATATTATGTTTCCAAGTATATTCCCAGGTAGTTTAGTTTGTAAAGGGTGCAGTAGTGGGTATCAGCAAGGAGTTGTCCAGTCAGCAGTTCAGTGTTTTCCGCACCGCGAGATCAGCACAGTCATTGAACAGAAAAAGAGGAAATATTCAGTCTCTCCGCTGTCTCTGGTCCTGTTGCGGTTTTACGCAAGCTTTAACTCAGAGCGCCTGCCAGGTTTTGTCTGCCTAAACAGCACAGACAGAGCCAAGACCTTTTAATTTAAATTAAAAAGTACCAAAAAAAAAAAAAACTGAGTGATGTGACTGTGCTGAAGACGCTGCTTTATTTGCCAGGGAAGCTTAGAGGAATATACATAGAGTCTGACATGCACGAGCCCCAAATGATGATGATCCAGATGCAAGTTTTCTCTAAAAAAGCTTCTTTTAAATCAGTTTAGCCACAGAAGATAATGTGATCCACGTTGAATAATAATTTGGATGCAAAATCTACATGTATGTAATGTGTATTGTGTATATATTCTTAATCTGTTGTTAATTCATTCATTCATTTTCTTTTCGGCTTAGTCTCTTTATTAATCTGGGGTCGCCACAGTGGAATGAACCGCCAACTTATCCGGCTTATGTTTTACGCAGCGATGCCCTTGCAGCTGCAACCCAGCACTGGGAAACATACATACACACTCATCTGTTGTCATATTTATCTTTATTTTTTGATGATTTATTATATAATATATGAGCATAATCACACAATTAGCAGTGACATATGTCTGTATATGTGGTGGGAGGCATGCGTGGCTCAGTGGTTAGCACTGTTGTCTCACAGCAAGAAGGTCGCTGGTTTGAGTCCCGGCTGGGTCAGTTGGCATTTCTGTGTGAAGTTTGCATGTTCTCCCCGTGTTCACGTGGGTTTCTTCCGGGTGCTCCGGTGGAAGACATACGCTATAGGTGAATTGTATAAGCTAAACAGGCTGTAGTGTATGTGAGCTAGCTGGAAGCACATCTGCTGTGTAAAGCATATGCTGGAATAGTTGGTGGTTCATTCCGCTGTGGCAACCCCTGATAAATAAGGGATTAAGCCAAAAGGAAAATGAACGAATGAAAGTAATAACCGAATTAACCTTCATAGCAACATAACACCAACAACAGATGTAGCATTTTTGACGCTAATATTTAGATGCTAACATTTCACATTCAGCACGTATTCTCCTTCTTTTCGCTTTCCGAGACGTCTCCTGAAATGCTGTAATCAGTCTTGGTCACACTGAGAGTTGTTCAGTTCAGCAGGGATGCGGAGAGCGAGTGTTGAGCTGTCAGGCATCAGCAGGTCCTGGTCACCATGGCGACGGCGGTGCTGTTGTCTCACCTGAGCAGTTTCAGGCAGTCAGCAGTCGCACAGCATTTCAGACGGAGCATATTACACACACACACACACACACACACACACCGCCTGACCTGAGGGTTGTGACCAAAAACAACAGCAGCTGGAATCATGCACGCATACACACAAACACACACTCATCAGCTGTCATGCTTTTATAGATTTTTGTCTCTCTTTGCATAGCGCTCAGTCCTTATTATTCCACGCGTGTATTTTTAGCAGGCTTCTAGCCAGTCCAGAGGCTGACAGCAGGCACGGGTGAAAGAGAGAATTGCAGAAGGGAAACGCAAGATTGATTCCTCTGCTGTCTGTAGCTCCAGCTGTGGCCTGCTGAGTGTCACGAGCTGTGCAGGAAGCGCTGGCACATTGACAGAGAGAGATGGCTGTGTTCCCCGGGGTCTGATCACCCATTCTTTCTCAGACTGTTTTTCAGCTTCGCTCTCTTTCATAAAGCCTGCGGCGGAGTTTCCCTTAACCAACATGCTATTTGTCTCCTTGATCTTCATGATGCTTCGGTGCAGGTGACTTGCTGAGCCAGTGATGTTGTGTTTCTGGTAAATTACGGTCCCAATTGTGAAATTTTGCCGAAAAACACAGTGATTCTAAAAGCTTCTTGGGGCGTCACGGTGGCGCAGTGGTTAGCATGATCGCCTCACAGCTAGAAGGTCGATGGTTCGAGCTTAGACTGGGTCAGTTGGCGTTTCTGTGCGCAGAGATGGGATATAGTGAAGTACAAATACTTAGTTACTGTACGTAAAGGTGCAGTAGGTGATCTCCCACAATGCTAACAGCTTAGCATAAATCTCTGA
Source organism: Danio rerio (assembly GCF_049306965.1). NCBI lineage: Eukaryota > Metazoa > Chordata > Actinopteri > Cypriniformes > Danionidae > Danio > Danio rerio. Next base: position 8,268,084 of record NC_133191.1, read on the forward strand.
ATCACCGTCCATCCCCTGCCATCCAGAGCCACGCCTCCTGTAACAGGAGCACGCGCAACTTAAAGATGACAGCTAAAGAACCCTCTCTCGTGTGTTAAAGTGCTTGCCTTGTCCGGCGGCATGCAGGAATTACACTCATTACTAAGCCAAACTGACTTGCTATTTCAAAGCTAATATTTAGAGTTGCATGGTAAACAATATAGGGAAAGACTAGGCGGAATAGCAGTACTTACTTGTGTTTTGTTGTTAAACTAATTAAAATCTACATTATCGATGCTGTAACAGGACCTTATGAAACTGAAAATAATCACATCAATCTTTCACCGGAAGATTTCCCTGCTGCAAAATCCAGCTTAAACCAGCCTAGGCTGGTTGGCTGGTTTTAGAGGGGTTTTGGCCATTTCCAGGCTGGTTCCCAGCCATTTCCAGCCTGGTCTTTGCTGATCAGGCTGGAAAATGACCAGCTAAATCCAGCTAAAACCAGCTTGACCAGCCTGGTTTAAGATGGACATAACTGGTTTTGGCTAGGCTGGTCAAGCTGGTTTTAGCTGGTCATCTCCCAGCCTGACCAGCCAAGACCAGGCTGGAAATGGCTGGAAACCAGCCTGGAAATGGCCAAAACCCCTCTAAAACCAGCCTGGTCGACCAGCTAAAACCAGCCAACCAGCCTAGGCTGGTTTAAGCTGTTTTTTTCAGTAGGGTTTAGTGGCTGAACAACACTTCTGTGAACCCATTTGTAACAACAACGTCCCATGTTACATCTGCTTTGCGTAAAGCTAAAATAGTTTTAAACAGAACACCCGTCCAAGAGAAATCTTTTAGCCATGGTGTCATCCTTTCTCCAGCGTGCAAAGGTAACTCCAATATTGATTCAGGCTTTTAAGAAGTTTTGATTCAGCAAGTTTTTGCCGATCGCACACGCGCTTACTCTGCCGTGAACGCCCGCAGCACATCTATGGACAAACATCGGTCGGCGGAGCTGCGTGCAACGTTCAGCGTGCCAAAGTTACTCCAACATTGATTCTGGTTTTTAAAAGTTTCAATTCAGAATTTGATTTCTCCCGGTCTGTCTCGTGACCGCGTGGCCGCTTATGCAGACGGGCACTCGCGAATGGCAGACCTGCGTGAACAGATGCGCAGAAGTCCAAATCTACATTTGCTGACAGACGGTCTGAGCTGCTTATCAGAATTATGAGAGATGTCAGCCCAACTCTATTTAATCGGATGAACATTTTTTAGTTTTATGCCTTACCCAGAATATAAAAATACACATAAATACATTTAGATCATTTACTTTAATCAGAACTATTGAAATGTGAAGAGACTTTCAACCAGCACGACATGTTTCTGAGGACAATCACCTACTGCACCTTTAAGTAGATTTTTTCTGTTCAGACAGCATGATTTTTAAATCAGTCTTGTCACGGATGTTTTCACACTGCATGACTATCTGGGCTAGCGTTCTGGATGGACAGGGGGGTTTCATACTGCATGACTTTACAATAGGAATAATCACAGACAACTTTGTCCAAACTACGTCTCGCAACCAAACAAACACAAGAAGTGACATGGAAACAGCGCGAGGTCAGGTAATATATCTTTTGTTATTAACTACATAATGGAAAACGAAGGCTTTAGCTTTAGAAACTTGTGTTGCGCACCTGGCTTTTGAAGAGAATTAGCTCTCCTCAACTTTTTTTTTTTACATTTCGACCTGGTTGTGATATGGTTCAGATGACACAGAGACGGGCGCTTCTGCCAAATTTACACTAGTTTTTCCTCCATTTCTTGGGTCTAAATAAACTGAAAATAACTTAACTTTTCCCCCTTTTTCCCGCTGGCCTGCAGGTACCTGTTCTAGTGGATGCTGCTGCTCTCTCATTGGCTGTAGGTCAGGGGTGTCCAAACTTTTTGGGCCAGATGCAAAAAAAAAAAAAAAACGTTGTCCTGGGCCAAATTTTACATACATCACACAAACACGCATCTATCTATATATATATATATATATATATATATATATATATATATATATATATATATATATATATATATATATATATATATATATATATATATATATATATATGATATTTCCACACATTTCTAAACATAATAGTTTTAGTAACTCATCTCTAATAACTGATTTATTTTATCTTTACCATGATGACAGTAAATAATATTTTACTAGATATTTTTTAAGACACTTCTATAAAGCTTAAAGTGACATTTAAAGGCTTAACTAGGTTAACTAGTCAAATTAAGGTAATTAGGCAAGTTATTTTATAACAATGGTTTGTTCTGAAGACTTAAGGGGCTAATAATTTTGACCTTAAAATGTTTCATAAAAAATTAAAAACTGCTTTTATTCTAGCCAAAATAAAACAAATAAGTCTTTTTCCAGAAGAAAAATATTATCAGACATACTGTGAAAATGTCCTTGCTCTGTTAAACATTATTTGGGAAATATTTAAAAAAGAAGAAATAAATCAAAGAGGGGCTAATAATTCTGACTTTAACTGTGTGTATATATAGATAGATAGATAAATAGATAGATAGATAGATAGATAGATAGATAGATAGATAGATAGATAGATAGATAGATAGATAGATCTTAACAAGATCTGCTGCTTAATTGAATGCATGTGATAGCGACACCCGGTGGTTGTTTATTGAATTAAGTTCATTTTTGTATAGCGGGCCAGAATCTATTGAAATTCAGAAAAAGCCTCGCGAGCTGCCACAAAACTGATTGCGGGCCGCAGATGGCCCGCGGGCCGTAGTTTGGACACCCCTGCTGTAGGTGATCGCGGACGTTATTTTCAATCAGAGCACATTTCACACGGCATGATTTGAATCGCCGGCAGGTCCAGATATTTAGCATGCCAAATATCTCATGGGTGACGGCAACTCATCGGCGATTCTCTCAGATCGCGTCTCTCAGAATTTGCCTGTGATTTCAGAAATTTGTCGACGATTTAATCAAAACCTGTCAACAAGTCAAAATCAGGGCTAAAATCATGCAGTCTGAACTCTGCATTATTAAATTTGTGTTGGGTCAACATAAAGGAATTGTGTGAACCCCAGCATTTACAGTATAATTTCACTCCTTGGAGAAGGGACAAGCAGGGATTACAACACGGACTCTACTTTGCGTTTGATAATTCATTAATCAGAATGAAACATCCCCTAGCTGCATGAAACACATCATGATCAGAGAGGCAGAGAGACTGCTCGTATTTATAATATTACCGACTCGCTGAATGAAATGCAGATTTTACTACATCCAATCAGCTCCCAGTAGACAAAAACAAGCCACACCCGCTGATTATATTTTATTTCTCTAGGAACTAGGTCGCAATATGAAACAAAAGGTCGCAGCTTTTGGTTCATGCAGACTTTAAGTTTTTTTTTTTTTTTTAGGACAACTTATTTTCTTTATGTAAAATCCGCCTAAATTGGTCAAAATTATTAAGTTAACTTATGCCTAGTTAAGACTGCACGATTTTTAAAATAGTAGCGTCAGATGTTTTCACACTGCATGACTATCTGGGTTAGCTACTCCGTTAGCTATTTCATCACTGCTGTGTTTAAACTGCAGGACGGATCGGCAACAGGGGGTTTCACATTGCATGACTTTATGATAGGAGAATTGCCGTCAACTTTGACTTGGTCCACAAACTACATCTCACAACCAAACACACGCGACAATTGACCTGAAATCAGCCTGAGGTCTTGTAGTATATCTTTTATTTACTTCATAATGAGAAAGAAGCCTTTAGTGGGGAAGAAAATGTACTTGTTTTGCTCACCTGGCTTTAAAGGGAATTAGCAATTTCTCTCAAAACGTTTTTCTTTTTCGAGCCGGTTGTGATATTGATCAGATGACACGTCAAACAAACACCGGTGCTCCTGCCAAATTTACTCCTTTTTCCTCCATTTATTGGGTCCAAATAGACTGAGAAGAAGCCCTTTTGACTTCCCCCCCTTGCTCCCGTTGACCTGCAGATACCCACACTAGTGGATGCTGCTCTCTCATTGGCTGTAGGTGATCGCCAATGTTATTTTCAATCAGCACATTTAACATGGCATGATTTGAATCGCCGACAGGTCCAGATATTTAGCATGCCAAATATCTCATGGGTGATGGCAACTCATCGGCGATTCTCTCATATCGCACCTCTTAGAATTTGCCTGTGATTTCAGACATTTGTCAATGATTTATCAAAACCTGTCTGCGAGTCAGTCAGGGCTAAAATCATGCAGTCTGAACTCTGCATTATTCGATTTGCGTTTAGACAACATGAAGGAATTGTGTGAACCCCAGCATTTTTTACAGTATAATTTCACTCCTTGGAGAAGTGACAAGCAGTGATTACAACACGGACTCTACTTTGCGTTTGATAATTCATTAATCAGAATGAAACCTCCCCTAGCTGCATGAAACACTTCATGATCAGAGGCAGAGAGACTGCTCGTATTTATAATATTACCGACTTGCTATCCATACATTTTTGGTTTTTTTAAAATCCCTCCTGTGACTCCACGTTCTGTCATTTCCTGTCTGCGATGCCTAATAATTGGCTCCTTGCGGACCACAGGAAGCAATCACTGAGTGTTAGGACTGCGTTGTTTTGTGTTTGATTTTGATTCCAGATTGGGGGCGTGCCTTCAGCGCACCTGATGCTGGTCAGCGCCCTTATTTAAACCCCGGCAGAGAGTTTGTCGGGGCCGCTGTCCATTCACTTGGCAGTTGGCCAGAGCCGCGCTCCAATTTGGGCCTTTATGCTTTCTTTCCATCCATACACTATCACTGACAACATTTACCGCATCCATTCATTTGCATTTCACACTGATTGAACATACTGATACTGATATTTTGATTATATAATTTAAATTGAGCTAAATAAATATTCTTTTTGATCATACTTCTCCTTGTCGTCTCCCTCATTATGTTACATCCTTGAGCCAGGTGTAACATATGGGGGCTCGTCTAATTTAAATTTAGTTGATTTGATCTTTGGCTTTCGTAATCGGTATTTGTTGTGTAATAGGTGGGAGAGACAAGGAGGTGGAGATATTTGTTGGAGCGGCTTTGGGTTTCTAGTCCGATTAGGAAAAGGTAAGTTCTTGCGGTTTAAAACTGTGTTAATGTAAATTTCCCCTGTTAGCTTGTAGCAGCGCGTTGCGTTGGTTGTTTTTTATTTTAGTTTGTTGTTTTTGTGCGGCTTCTGGGTTGAGTGCACTGCCGTGGAGTAGTTCTGAACTATCTGTTCAGTTCCACACCAGCGGTATCTGAGTGCTTCAAAGGGCTCGACTCTTGGGAGCGCATGAAGATTAGGAATAGTTATTTAGAGTTTTTTTTCTATAGGGTTAGGTGGGGAATTTAATGAATTTGTGCACAGTTTTTGACCGTAAGAATTACCTGCGTAAATTGTAATTGGGAGTAGGTTATTTGATTATTTGTTGTAACTGTGGTTGGTTGATTTTGATAATGACGTCAGTGGAAGAATTTTGTAGTGCTCCTTCGGATGAGCTATTGAATTTGTGCTCGAAAAAGCAGCTTTGGGAAATTGTAGATCGATACGAGTTGAGTGGCGTTGATAAGCGAATGCGTAAGGATGAGGTTAGAGAAATGATTCGAGTTAAATTGAGTGAACTTCAGGTTTTGCCAGTTACGTCGAGACGAGCAACAGCTGGGGTTAATCCCGCAGCTGAGAAAATGTCATTTGTTGGTTTGTCATTTGAGCAGCAAAAAGAGCTGATTAGAATGCAACAGTTGCACGAAAAAGAGATGCGCGTTAGTGAAATGGAAATCGAAAAACTTAGATTGGATGATTTGATGAAAAAGCGTGAGATGGAATTCGAGAAAATAAAACATGAGCAAAAGTTAGCTGAAGAACGACAAAACCAAGAGTTTCAACTTAAGTTTGAGAGTTTAAAACTCCAAAATGCGAGCGGGTCACCTGTTCATCGCACAGACGGCTCATTCAATCTCATTAATAATTTGAAGTTGTTGCCGGTGTTTAATGAGCGAGATCCAGACGTATTTTTTTCGTTGTTTGAAAGCATTGCTGATGAACGAGATTGGCCGGAGACTGACCGTACCGTTATGCTTCAGTCCGTATTAGTGGGAAAAGCCCAGGAGGCGTATACTGCTCTTTCTGTTGATGAAAGGAAAAAATATGATAGCGTAAAATCTGCTGTATTAAAGGCATTTGAGCTGGTTCCAGAGGCATACCGCCAACGTTTTAGAACCTGGAGAAAAGGTGAGAGACAAACACACGTGGAAGTAACTAGAGAGCTAGGTAATCATTTTGATCGCTGGTGTTCTACATCTAATGTAAAATCATTTAGTGAGTTGCGGGAATTGATGATTATTGAGCAACTGAAAAATATCGTTCCTGATCAAATTGCTGTGTACATTAATGAGAATAAACCTCGCACTGCTGCTGAAGCTGCGTCATTAGCAGATGACTTTGTTCTGACTCATAAAAACCGATTTAGTTCTGGGAATCGGGGAAATGGAAATGTTCACTTTAAACAGTCGCAGCAAATTGATCCATATTTACATTCTCGTAGAACAATATCTGATTCAACGTGCCGGTATTGTCTGGAGGTCGGGCACTGGAAAAACGAGTGCCCTTTGCTAAAAAATAAGCAGATACGTGGCAAAAATAAAAATACTGCACCTGTGCTTTTGACCAATTGTTTTCCGCAGACTCCAGCTGTTTGCAGTACGGATGACTCCGTGATAAAAGGAAATTGTTCCGAAATTAAAGGTAACACTGGGTATGCACCATTTATTTCTCAAGGTTTTGTTTCTCTTTTAGAGGAACATGAAAGCGTACCTGTAAGAGTTTTGAGGGATACGGGATCGTCCGAGTCCTTTATTTTGGAGTCCATACTTCCATTTTCATCCAGCTCGTATGTCGGTAAGAATGTTTTGATTCGAGGAATTGCACTTCAAACATTGTCTGTTCCTTTGCACAAATTTAGTTTACAATCCCAGTTGGTGAACGGCGAAGTTATTATGGGAGTGCGCCCTTCTTTGCCGGTGGAGGGAGTGGACATTATTTTGGGAAATAATTTGGCTGGGGAGAGTGTGTGGCCTGTAATGACACCTGCACCGATTGTCACCACGTCCTCTGTTCTTGATCAAGAATGTTGTGAGTTATCCGAAGATGTGTCATGTGTAGTGACTCGATCTAAGTCTAAAATGTTGAATGAGTCTAACCTGAATGATACACGTGTTCCTGTTGAGTCTGTCGCTCCTGGATTGTCTCTCTTGTCAAGAATTTCTCGTGCAGAATTCATTGTTGCCCAGAGGGATGATCCTGGATTAGAAAAAATGTTCGCTGCTGTTCTCCCACCGGAGGAGGTAGAGAGTGCCGCGACTGGATATTATATTAATGATGGGGTGCTTCTGCGCAAGTGGCTTGCGTTACACGAGGATGGTGGTGGTGAGTCAGTGGTTCAAGTTGTTGTTCCAGAGAAATTCAGAGATGTTGTACTTAAATTGTCTCATGGCGATCTAGCTGGTCACTTGGGTGTAAAAAAGACATATTCTAGAGTTTTGCAGCACTTTTATTGGCCGCTGTTGAAAAAAGATATCTCGCGGTTTATTAGAACATGTCATACATGCCAAGTGACCGGAAAACCTAATCAGCCACTGAAACCAGCCCCACTGTATCCCATTCCTCCAGTAGAGCAGCCCTTTGAATATTTGTTAATAGACTGTGTTGGTCCGTTACCTCCCTCAAAATCGGGAAGTAAATTCCTTGTAACAGTAATGTGTCAAAGTACTCGGTATCCAGCGGCTTACGCGTTGCGTAATATCACTACCCGGTCCGTAGTAAAAGCCCTGTCTCAATTCATTTCCATCTTCGGTATTCCAAAGGTCATTCAAAGTGACCAAGGAACGAACTTTACTTCAAAAATGTTCGCAGAGATTTTAAAGCAATTAGGAGTTAAACATCATCGTTCCAGTGCGCAGCATCCTCAGAGTCAAGGGGTGCTGGAGAGATTTCACCAAACACTGAAGTGTCTTTTGCGGGCGTATTGTGTCGAATTAAATCGCGACTGGGAAGAAGGGCTTCCGTGGCTGCAGTGGCGCCCCCAGAAAATTTTCTTAGGGGTGGCCAGAAGAGGCCACACCAAATCTTGGGGTGGCACACAAAAAAAATAATGAATTCAGTGTAATGATATATTTTTGTTTCTGGTAAATGAAATAATGTAGTTTTTATTAATTTAATTAATTTGACTTGAAATATTGCAATTTATTCTTTGAAATAATTCAGCAAGTACATGTGCAAACCAAATAAAAATCTATGTTTATTTTAAAAACACTTTTCATATACTGTATAAATAACTTCTTTTTTTTACGTGCCTTTATTGTACATCATACGAGATATGCCATGTCTAAAATTAATGAAGATTGAGTTTATTATTCCCAGAGATGGGTTGCAGCTGGAAGGGCATCCACTGTGTCAAAATGTGCTAGATAAGTTGGCGGTTCATTCTGCTGTGGTGACCCTGGATTAATAAAGGGACTAAGCCGAAAAGAAAATGAATGAAAGAATAATGAGTTTATTAATAACCCAAACAAATGAACAAACTGAACAAAAGGGATTACTATACACACTCATTATACCTAATAATATTATTTATCCAAATTGCTTTTTGAACCATTTTATTATGCAGCTTCTTCTATTGATATACTGTAGCTTAAGGTAAATATTAAATAGCCATTGCTGTCTATTGAAGGTGTGTGCGTGCTGTCAAGGACGATCGGGGAGGGTAGTAGTGGTGGTTCTAATTTAAATGACACCCTGGGCGATGCTTAGTGAAAGTGAAAGTAACATCATCATCATCATCATCATCATCATCATCATCATCATCATCATATTATATAAACTTTAAACGACTTTCAAAACTCGCTGCGTGCCGACACCTCTGCACAAAAGGCTGTTACTCCGGTTTCACGGCGCATGAGCGGTGCCTATTATGTCGGCGTGCATGCAAACAACCAACCGGGATTCACACAGGAGTGCGTGAGGCGCGCGGGAATGGTTTTCTGTGCGCATGCGTCAGTTTGCTTTCACCAGCATTGAACCAGAGGGGGAGAGCTACGTCAGTAACACCAACAATAATTTAGTGACTGCATTTTATTTATTTATTTATCTAAATATTGGGAATTTATAAGTTCATTTAAATCAATAATGTCAACCGCAAAATTATATTGGGGTGGCCACAGGGGTGGCCAGAGTTTACCGAGGGGTGGCCGTGGCCACCCCTGGCCACCCCTTGGAGGCGCCCCTGCGTGGCTGTTGTTAGCATCAAGGGAGGTCACGCAATCTAGTTTGGGCTTTAGCCCAAATGATTTAGTCTTCGGCCACAAAATTCGAGGTTTACTTTCTATTCTCGGCGATCAGTTAAAAGGCAAACAACCACCACAAAGCTTACTTGAATATGTGAATGGGTTTAAAAGGCGCTTGATTTTAGCTGGTCAGGCAGCTAAAGAAAATTTGGAGAAGGCGCAGATTAAAATGAAAACTCTTTTTGATCGTCGGTCTGAGCAGCGCGTATTTAAACCGGGGGATCAGGTTTTGGCGTTGCTGTCACTAGTGAGCTCTCCGTTCTGCGCAAAGTTTGTGGGACCGTATACTGTAGTGCGTGCATTGTTTGATCTTAATTATGAAATTGCAACTCCAGACAGAAAGAAAATAACCCAAATTTGCCATGTAAATCTGCTGAAACCCTTTTTCTCCCGAGATTGTCAAGCTGACATTAAATCCTCTGGGGTGATCAGTCCGGCGATTGAGGCGCTGGGACAGTCCTCCGCGGGAGACCGGGAGGGGGGTAAGTTTTTAGATGATGCTGTAGTGCCACCTCGATTAAATAATTCTGAGACTTTGAAAGAGTTGGAGGATTTGTTGTCTCGCCTAACTGTTGTGCAGCGGGTGGAGCTGTCACATTTGATCCGAGAATTTCCATCATTATTTGGGGATGTTCCATCACAAACGCATCTTATAGAGCATGATGTGGGTGACGCTTCACGCAAACGCCAGCGTTTTTATCGTGTCCCTTTTGATAAATGCATTAAATTAGAGTCCGAGATTCAGCACATGCTGAAGAATAACATTGCAAAACTGTTGTGTTCGAGTTGGGCATCGCCGTGGTTACCTTGTCACGTGCCCCTGTGGTGGAGTGATGAGGCGGTATTTTTGGTCTCCCACTGATGTCCCTGACCTACTCCTGTATGTATGTTATAGTTATTATTTGATTTAATTTGATGTGGGATTATTTTTTAGGGGGGTGTGTTAGGACTGCGTTGTTTTGTGTTTGATTTTGATTCCAGATTGGGGGCGTGCCTTCAGCGCACCTGATGCTGGTCAGCGCCCTTATTTAAACCCCGGCAGAGAGTTTGTCGGGGCCGCTGTCCATTCACTTGGCAGTTGGCCAGAGCCGCGCTCCAATTTGGGCCTTTATGCTTTCTTTCCATCCATACACTATCACTGACAACATTTACCGCATCCATTCATTTGCATTTCACACTGATTGAACATACTGATACTGATATTTTGATTATATAATTTAAATTGAGCTAAATAAATATTCTTTTTGATCATACTTCTCCTTGTCGTCTCCCTCATTATGTTACATCCTTGAGCCAGGTGTAACACTGAGGCATTAACTGATGAGGGTCTAAATAAATGAATAGTCACATGAACGCCGAGCAAACAGGCTCTCGCGCACATCTATTTCATTCCTCCCGAGGGTTACAAGCATTCTGTCTCTCTTTTCAGGAAAATGCAAGGTTTTGATGTTTTACTGCTGTGTTTTGAGCATGTTTATGCCATTTTGTTCCTTCTCCTCGATGGGAGCCATCTTGGCTATGTTATGTGATCACTGCCTCACCGCAAAAGAGTGAGTTAACTATGTTTATAGACGCTGTTAAACCCAACAGTCGACTGTTTTAAAATTGACTGAAAGTTAATTCTGCTCAATTGAAAAGAGTTTTGAACACCGTGATGAAGGTAATGAGGTAATTAAATACCTCATTACTTCAACTTAAATGGAGTAAGTTCACAGTACTCATTAGGATTTGTTTTTTAACTCAAATGGTTAATAGCAATCGGTTTCCTCAAACAGTTTGAGTTGCCTTAACTTATTAGACTTTACAGTACTTAGTTTGTTTGAGTTCTCTAAATTTATTGGGTTTTACTGTGCTCAAATTGCTTTGTTTACTCAAATAGGTTAAGCTCACGGTACTCACTGTGATTAGTTTTAGAACTTAAATGGTTTGTTGCAATCGTTATCCTCAAGTTTTAGTTAGACACTTTTACAAAGCACTAGACAAATTCACATTTTGAAAAACATTTTTACCTATAATCAGACACAATTACAAAGGAATAACTATTTCACCAAGCACTAAACAAATTAAAATTTTAGAAAAAATAAATAAATAAATTAACAAGATGCAAAACAAATTTACAATAACAGATTCCTTACTGAAAGGGAATGTACCACACACCGGAAGTGACGTGGAATGTACCACACACCGGAAGTGACGTGGAATGTACCACACACCGGGAGTGACCCGGGGGAAAGTTTTGTTGTTGGTGAGCACGGTAAATTTGTGCTTTGGAGTACATGGCGTAAACAAAGTTTATTTATTGTTTAGATATTGCCTAATCAAAACACTTCGGGAACCGCAACGTCACTTTGCGCCCCATTATTTCATCTAAATCGCACAAAACTGGTGTCATATTTGTTTGTGCCGTTAAATAAACACCTAATTTGTTTTCGTTTTTTAGATATAACCAAAATATTTGGTTAAATTTGTGCTGTGGAAATGAACATCAGATATTTATATTCATGCATGAACATGTTACTTTGTTTTGCATGCTCACAATTTAGTTTTTTTTTGTGCTGCAAAAATATTATTTGTAGACCTAAAATAATATTAGATCATTTAGAGGTCTCTCGACCCTAGTTGCTACATATTTACTAAAGTAGTCTTGCTTGTGTGCGTTTCATTTGTGCTGGATTGTACCTGAAAGTTTCGTTAGTGCTGCTTCTGTTATTAAAATATTGAATGAAAGATAATGATATCACCAACCACCCCACATGCATGACATTCTCAAATATTTTATTTGATTAGGCTGATAGAAATTTCGTTTGAGATGCTTTATTTTTTAGATATTAATTTTGCCTAGGTCAATATAGATTTTTCTGAGAACTTTTTTTAGCAGAAAAAGCATGAAGCCCGACCGTCATTTTGACAGATTTAATTTCTAAAGTGAAAGGGCTTGGCCAATATAGATCATTCGCTACTACTTCTTTTTAGTCTCATGAGAAGTCAGCATGTCTGTGAAGCTTAACCCTAGGGGAAAAAAAAAAAAAAAAAAAATATATATATATATATATATATATATATATATATATATATATATATATATATATATATATATATATATATATATATATATATGTATATATATATATATGTGTGTGTGTGTGTGTGTGTATATATTAGGGATGTAACGGTATCAGAATTTCACGGTTCGGTAATACCTCGGTATGAATGTCACGGTACGGTATTTATTGAATCATTTACAGGAAAAAAAAACTTTTGAAAATACTCCAAAAAAGTGCCAAAAGTGTCAATGACATACAAATTAGCCATCTATCTGTAAGCTTTGAAACACTAACTTCAATTTTAATAATAAAAAATTATTAAACCATGTAAAAAAATAAAGTTTCAATTTAGTATTGTTGAAAACTCATCACATTCAACATTTAATCACTCACTCACTCACTTAGATAGAGATGGGTTTAAAGGAAAATTATCATATAAATATAATCTGGTAAAAGCTGGTATCTCTGGGTATTTACAATGTCCCCTGCAACAGAAAAAAACCCTCTCATTTGGGACTGAGGTTTCTGGGACAAGAGAGATATGACTTGGCCTAGGTTGACAGCAGTGGGGTAACGTTGTGCATTGTCTTTCCCCCACTTGAGAGGACAAACCATGAGTGAGATAGAGATCTCTTTGCGGTACAAGTCAATGTCTGCATCAATCTGAACAGTGTGCTGTGTTTCTGCAGTCCCCATGACTGTTATTAGTCGTATTCCCCAACTTGCAGGCACGTGCACACCTTTTTAGTCTTGGATAGAAAATGCCCCTTTCAAAACGATCAAAAGTGCCCCCGCGACGCGACACAACCTCCGTCCAATCCAGCCCTTCAGTAGGCGCGCGACAACACCTCTCTTGAATATGCGCGCTCAACCCCCCCTCGGCGCTTTACAATACGCGCGCCACAACACAGCTGATCAGAACGCGCGCCACAACACAGCTGATCAGAACGCGCGCGACAGCACCGCTATTCAGCACGCGCGCGGCGACAACACCCGCTTTAGGTTCGATCATTTCCATCTTTTTTTCATCTCCGCTACTAGCAGCACACTCCATTTCCGCATTACTGGATCTGTAGCGACAACAGACCGCAAAGGATTATGGCCACGCCTGGGCTGATGGGAAATGTAGTTTCAGCTACCTCCCGTTCGCTTCATTCGCCTGAGCAAATTTTCTCAGAAGACCTATAGTTTTACCGAGTCATGCGACTTCGGTAATATAGAAAAAAATTAATATTGCGGTATGACGGTATTTACAATACCGTTACATCCCTAGTATATATATATATATATATATATATATATATATATTGTATTTGTCGAAACCATAGACGACCATGGCGTGACCGCAGTATAACCTCGCACGTCTTTCTCGACTTCAGCCATCATTCCAACATAGGCGAGCGCGCGCAACAGAAATCGGGAGACAAGTCTCTACAGCAAACTTTCGCGACAACCTCTCCATTGCGGTGCCTCGCGATATTTGCAAACAAGTCAAATGAATCATATCATTATCATTTGACAGAAACGGAGAAATGCTGCCAAATGTAGCAAAGTAAGAGTAATGATTTTTCTTAAATAATTTATTATTAATAATAATTATTATTTGAGTGAGAGTAAAAGTAGACATTTTTAAATGTACTCAAAATGTACTCGTTACCCAACAATTTTACTGAAGTAAATGTAATTCGTTACTACGCACCTCTGTGGGCTACATGGAACACAATTCTTGATGTTTGTTTTGGGACAACTTAATTGTTTTATGCTCCACTTAAATTTATAAAAATGAATAAGTTAACTTAATTCCTTCATGTTGTCTCAACACAGATTGATTGTGTGGAACACAGCATTTTTTAGAAAGCAAACACAAACAACACATCTACAGAAGAGAAATTTGAATCTGATGTCACCTGTATAATATATTTTTATATGTACATGTGCTGATATAATGTCCAAAAGCGCTAATCTCTCCAATTATGAGTCGAAACAATAATCCATCCTCAAAATGGTAGAATGAATGGATGTCATAATGTGAATTTGTGCATCGTGGCGCAGTAATACTATTGCAGATCTTTGTGGTTCTCACTTTTCTCAGCCTATGCAGACCGAGCGACCGAGAGACGGCTGAAAGAGCTGGTGAGAAATCGGCGTGAGAGACGGGGGAATTTAATAAATTAGATCTAATATTGGCGCCGGGCTGGTCTCCTAGCAACCCAAGCGAGCCGTGTCTGCCGAGGGCTGTGTGAAGACCTCCTCCGGCCGTATGCTGAGACGACCCATAGAGCACTGCCTCTCCTCCCTCTGCTGTACTTCCAGACAGCAAAACACACTCCCACAGATTAACCTCATATCTGTGTGTGACTCAGAGAGGAGATCGTAATGAACTCGCAAGGCTGAGCAATTTGCGGTGTCTGCGTACGCTATGACACATCTCAGGTGTCCTTAAAAGTAAACTAAACAGCTCACCGCCTTGGGTAAGTACCACACAGTTTGGTGCATGAAGAATATGAGAATGCAATAAAAATATACTGGAGTGTTGCACTAAGCATGGTGTTGTTTTCATAAAGAAGAAAACTTACATTGTATGAAAGGTTGTGGAAGGAGAAATTTACTTTATCTTCAGACATATACACCACCTGACAAAAGTCTTGTTGTCGATCACAGTTGTAAGAGGAACAAACTATGGCTGTGTCCGAAACCGCCTACTACTCAGTAGGTACTACATTTGAATTTAAACGTACTACTCAGCCGTTAGAACAGTATGTTCTATACAGTATGAATGTGAAAAGTATGAATGGAATTCGGACGTACTACATCCACCATTTTGTCATGGTCACGTGACCTACCTGCGTCAATTGTGTCGCTTTACTCCCATTCATGAATTCGCTCGTGGGGCATTATGGGATAGCGCAGCGTGCATGGGATGCGCACTCTAGAATCTCGCCGGAAGTAGTAAGTCATCCGGGTACTTCTTGCATACTGATTTTCGAATTCTATAAATTCGGACATACTACTCGGCTCACATACTGGTTTTAGTGTACTATATAGTATGGAAGTATGCAGTTTCGGACACAGCGATTAACTTGACTTCTAGACTAGTTGATGATTTGGAAAAATGGCAGAAGAACTTTTTCATCTGTTGAACTGCATCCCGATCATCACAAATGGTGCAGAAGACCTATTGGAATCCACATGGACCCAAGATTCTCACAGAAATCAGTCAAGTTTGGTGAAGGAAAAATCATGGTTTGGGGTTACATTCAGTATAGGTGCAAGAGATCTGCAGAGTAGATGGCAACATCAACAGACTGAGGTATCAAGACATTTGTGCTGCCTGTTACATTACAAACCACAGGAGAGGGCAAATTCTTCAGCAGGATAGCGCTCCTTCTCATACTTCAGCCTCCACATCAAAGCTCCTGAAAGCAAAGAAGGTCAAGGTGGTCCAGGATTGGCCAGCCCAGTCACCAGACATGAACATTATTAAGCATGTCTGGGCTAAGATGAAAGAGAAGAAGTTGAAGATGAATCTAAACAATCTTGATGAACTCTGGGAGTCCTGCAAGAATGCTTTTCTGCCATTCCAGATGACTTTATCAATAAGTTATTTGAGTCGTTGTAAAGATTTATGTAAGCCGTCGTCATTATTTCTGTTCCCAAGGCTTTTGTCTAAGTCAGACCTTACTGTCCTAATTAAATAATTAAAAATCAAGGCGTGATCATATTTTATTTGGGTAAAATAAGTGTAAACTAGAGACCAATAACGCAAATCCTGTGTTACAACCCTTTAGTTGTCTTGTCTCATCTGTTTCTTTGCTTTGCCTAGAAAACATCTGATTGGCCACTTCAAGCTGATTTCTTGTTCCTAATTGGCCTACAGTGTTTTAAAAGCCATGACACAACTTCCTTGGCGGCCATCTTGTTTTAGTCACTTGCTTTGTGTTTGTTGTAACAATTTTAAAAACAATCAGTTGAAACAATGAGAAAAATGGCAGTAATCACTTGTACAATTACACTTAAAATGTGTAAAATTAAAGTAATAATTTGTAATTATGAAACAAGAAATTACAGTTTTTTTAGTGATGTGCGGATCGATACCAAAATAGCGATATCTCCGATACCAGATTTGTATGTTCTAGAATCGATTATGTTATCAAATAACGATATTCCAATAATTTGGAGCAATAATGTAGTTTATTGGAAGTAGAAATACAGCGGAAAGTAACCACAATCACCCTAATTTGTCTGAATAATGCCAACTTTGTCTGAACTACTTGTTCTTCCGCCTGCCAAGTCATGTGCGTGTTATGGCATTGTTCCACTGCAGATCACGCTAGCTAGCCACTCTGTCCACTGGAACATGTTGTTCAGTCACGCTGTCACTGGATATGGGTGACCACAAGCGAAGCTATGTGTGGAGCTACTCACTTCCAAACGATGCGGCTTGTGATACGTGTAACAAACAAGTGAGGTACTGTGGTAATACCACAAACCTAATCAAACATCTACATATAAATCACAAGACTAGGTGGTCAGAAGAGGAGGAAAGGAGAGGCACAGGTGCTGCTGGGGAGAGACAGACATCATTGTTTTTGTGTCAATGATAAATCAACGGAAAACACTTTCAGGGGAACCAGATTAACATGTCACTAAACGGAGAAGTGTGAATGTTTTTTTTTTTGTTTTTTTTAAGATGTTCAGGCAGGCGTTTTAAGATATACATGCTCAGATGCTGTCAATAAATATGCAAGTTGGCTCTTTTTTTGTGTGATAATTCTTCATCAATAAACAAGAATAACTCGTAATGTGTCTCGTATTAAGTATAAAGTGACACTTTTAAGTACACTACTTGTTACTTTAATTTCCCAAACAGTCAATTTTGCGCAGTATCGGTATCGGATCGGTATCACAGATACTCGCCTTCATTTTACTTGATATCGGATTGGATAGGAAACCAGTGGTATCGCACATCAGTACTGTTTTTTTTTTTTTTTTTAACAGATTATCTACATTTTTTATTTTGACAGTTTTTTTCTGTTGTATTACGGTAATTTTTTTGCGCCCCTGCTGCCAGATTTTTTTTTTTTTACAGTGTTCCAGACTGAAGAGCTTTTAAAAGGCAAACAGCATGAGGGGATTGTCTGGGACTGAAGCAGAGTTGTGATGCAGAAGCCAATCAGAAAGCAGCAGTAATGGGATTGGTTGTGGCAAGGACAAGTCAAACAGCCAATCAGGGGCAGTAGTAGCATGGTAGTCGACTGAGTGACAGACATAAACACATGACGAGACACGAAAATAAACAAAATAACCAAATAAGTGCTGGCGCGTAAAAATTGCATACTATTCCACTTCTTTCATGACATATGGGATAAGAGCCTTTGCATTATGCAATACAGATGTCTGTCATCCCTTCACTGACTCAGTAGGTGCAGAGAATAGTGTCAAACAGCCGTGTGTCTAAAGACTATCCTGTCGTAAAAATCTACAAAAACACTACACGATGGTAATGGTTTGATTAAGGTGTTTACATGTCTGCTGCACTTCAATAATGACTAAAATCAGTATACTTTACACGTCTTATTCCAATTTCTGTTTAGTTTTTGACTTCAGTCGGATTAAGGTGATCAAAAATGACTGTTTATATGGTAGATTCTTAATCAGAATATTGTCTTAATTGTATAATGTACAGTAAACGTACTCAGTGTCAGTGTAGACTTGTTTTGCTTATAGCCTACCATTCTGAAAGTGATTAGTGCAGCCGACATAAAAAAGCCTCGAAGTAAAACAACAGGACAAAAATATAGTTGATGACTAGACATAATAATTTCATGACTCTAGACATTTCCTTGTGGCAAAATACAGTGAGATAATCTATTTTTTGGCCATTTATAAACATAATTCGAGGTAACTCCCACCTTCATCCCATACTAATTGCTTTGGAGACATCAAATCCTGGTTCACCTCAAACTTCCTGAATTTAAACAACAATAAAACTGAACTTCTACTTATAGGTACACGATCCATTTTAAATAAATCACATAGCATTTCCATTTCCACAGAGGATTCCGTCATTACCCCCTCCCTTAAGGTTAAGAGTCTGGGGGTCATCTTTGACAGCACCCTTTCATTCACTGCTAGTTAATAATGTCACCCGGTCCGCTTATTTTCACCTTCGAAATATAAATCGTTTACGTCCTTCCCTCACACCTCATTCAGCTGCCATTCTTGTTCATAGTTTAGTCACATCCAGTTTAGATTACTGTAATTCCCTTCTGTTTGGCCTCTCTAAAAAAACTCATAAATTACAACTGGTACAAAACGCTTGTCAGGATCAAAAATTATTCCAAGACTCGGGAAGATTCATTAATAAAAGATTTGATGTTCTTGCAACAAGGGAACAATACAGAAGGAACACAAGAGGTTCCATTCTGGTCGCTCAAAGGGCAGTCCTTTGAGTCCAGTTTATATACAGGCGTATAAACAGATGATGATGCATTGTCTTTAATCATTGGTCTAAACAGAGTGTTTGGTAGAATCCTATTGATCATATAATCAAATCATTGTCAGCACAATAGTCCTGCAACTGGCACATTCCAACCATTTAACTGATTGAAACTACAGTTGAGCATTTGATTATATTAAGAAGCACACAGATTTAACAGTAATGTTGGGTTCCTTTAAAAGAATACATATATAAGGGTGCTTTCACACCTACACTTTTGTTTCGGAACGTGTCTCGATTGCCCAGTTAGCGCGGTTCGTTTAGCATATGTGAACAGGGTAATCGCGCTCTGTTCCGCGCCAAAGTAATCGCTCCGAGATCGCTTGAATGAGGTGGTCTCGGCTCGATTGAAACGAACCCTGGAGCGGTTCGATTACAGTGAGAAAGCGATCCGATCCGAGCGCGGTTATATCACAGTGTTTTATGGATATGTAATAGGCATACGGCTATATGAAGAGAGAATTATGAGTAGGGCGGGAAGTTTCGCGAGTCTTCGGATGCCCGCAAATGAGTGATGATCTCCCGGTAATCTCGCGTCTCCCTCCCGATCTTTAAATAGGCATCGTCGCGCACCCTTCTCACCCCTCCCCACCGCATCTCTCCTCAGACACATCGCGCGCGCACCCTTTCAATCACCAACAAACCACCACCTCTCCTGACAGCTTAGCGGGCCGCTGCAAAATAAATCCTGACACTCTGACCAATGTGAGGAGAGTTCACTCACACGTGACTTGTTTTAGCTATTTTGGTCCGATTAGAAACTTTGCAATGTGAAAGCGACCCGCTCCAAGAGCAAAAAGCAACAATGTAACAATTGTAATCTCTGTTTCGGAACAACTGAATCGATTCACAGGTGTGAAAGCACCCTAAGAGAATATAAATAGAATATATGGAAATGAATAAAATTAATTTATCTAACAACGGTGCTGCCCAAAATCACAAAATCCCCCTCTGTCTGTCACATCACACCCATTCTACAACAGCTTCACTGGCTTCCCATCTTTTTCAGAATTAATTATAAAATACTTCTTCTCACTTTTAAAGCCATCCACAATCTTGCTCCTCCATACCTTGCTAATCCTGTTCATATCGCCACACCTTCTCGAACACTCAGGTCTTCTTCTTCCATTCACCTCACCGTTCCTCTGTCCGCCTTGTCACCATGGGGAGCAGATCCTTCAGCCACTCTGCTCCTCAGCTTTGGAATTCACTCCCTCCTGATCTCTGTAATTCAGAACAGCCTCTTTGGCCCGATTGCATTTTGAAAGTTTGTATCGTATTCTATTGTTTTTACTGTGTTTTTTATTTTAATTAATTGTTCTAGCTGTCCTGTACGGTGACCTTGAGTATCATGAAAGGCTCCTTTAAATAAAATGCATTAATATTATTGTTATTAAACATTCTAGAGCAACGGCTCTTATAGGTATTCAATGGCCACTGGTGATTCTAGTGTTAAACACACAGCTAAAACACCACACGATGATGACGCACAACAGTGAACAATACTCAAACGAAGCTTGTTATCTTCCTGAGACAAACAGCCACACGCCAAGATGAAAGAACAGAATCTGCTGCTGCCTATCCTTTACTGTTGTTAATGGGCTCGTTCGCGTGTTGTGTCTAAAATTATGAAAAGCGCAGGGCAAATAGGGTAGTTCTCTCTCTATTTGAGTGTGCTTGCCATGCTTCTACATTTGAAAAAACGAACCAGAGCTTGCATAATATGTGAACGGCCATTACAGCTTTCTTCTTGATTGATGCCAATCATAAGTTTCTGACATAAACTCCATCACACCTGCTAAGTAAGCAACACAGGCTTATTATACATGCCTAGGAATACATACTTAGGAAACCGAAAAATACATGCCCTGACAAATATCCGGTTGCATATTGTGTGTAAAACAAATGCTACGGAGTGGCATGACACTGCCGACAACTTCTGTTTATTTTCGAGATACTGCTAATTACTTACCTCCATATGGATGTCTTTTCTGGCATGACCAGTTTGCTCAGTAGCTTGCCTTGTACGACTTTGAACTTGCGACATAGAGCAGTCAGGGGTTAGAGTTTGGGTTAGACAGTTCCAGAAAACCGATTAAACAAAACCAAGCAACAATACAAATTGTGAAGCTGAATGACTAGATTACCCCCTTTGCTAATAAATCTTTCAGATGTGGAGCTAGTGGCTGGGATGCACAAGAAAAGAAACCAAAAAGCCACTCTGGCGACATCCTGACATCCTTTTTTTATTTACTATCTCCTCACTGCTGCTATACGGCATTCCTTTTCACATGAAGTGACATACGCGTGAATTCCTTGAACATTTACAATGGACTTTTGCATTCGCGGCACCCTCGCGTCTCTCGGAACAAGGTGACCATTAACCGTTTTCTCAGAGGATGACAAATAGACTAATTATTATAGCCGCTCCAGATCAACTTTATGGAGAAAAGTAAAAACTGCTGCAGTATTTGGATGCGCTGTGTTTGTCCAAGTTATTTTGGGTGCTTTTACACTTGGTTCAATTGCCTGGACCGACCCCAAGTTCGATTGTCCCCCCTTTGCTATATTCTCGGTTGGTTTGTGTTCACATTGTAATCCTTTCTGAACCCCGGTACGCTTGCATCATCCAGCTGCTGTTTTGTTTACAGTTGTTGCAAGGTGTCGGTCATGAAAGCAAAGCGCCAAAATGGAAAGACGTACGCACATTGCAGTCTTCTGCTTTCACTGAATCTTTTGGTTTTGGACAATCTGAAAGCGATTAGAGTCCATCTGCTACAAAAATATTATAAACTTTCAGAACGCGATGTCTGGAGAAGCTGTTATTGAAGGAGACAAGCAGACATTATCACTGTGTTTGCTCTGGCTCAGTCCCGCTTGTCACCAAGCTACAGTATGTAATATTGAGACACACATACATGAATGAACGTTATAAAAACGAGAGTCTGTTGTACAGTTCACTTCCGTTATTTGATGCGATTGCATTCATACTAGAAGTGAATCAGACTAGAGTTCACACGAACCGTACCCCAGACCACCTTCTATCAGGCGAACTCAAATATGGTTCATTGGTGCGCACCCGTGTTCAGAAGACATGTTCACACTTACTAAACGTACCATACTCTGACGTCAAACGAACCCAGGTGCGGACCAAAAGTGCTAGTGTGAATGCACTCTTAGTCTGCCATTATTACTGAAATGTGTATATTCCAAACAAAGCATCAAGCAGATTGTTTAGTTCTACTTACATGGATCGTGGTGTGCTCTGGGTTTTCGGAAAAGTTCAGATGTTTTCCAACTAGGTGCGGCTGGAAAATGTGTGCAGTTTCATGTGCATGCCCCTTGCACAACATGTGCACAACATGTGCGCGTCACTCCCATATTCAAGTTGTGCAAGTCTACCAAGTATACCTCCATTGGAAATGACAAACTTATACCCTAGCATATTGACACTGCTTCCAAGGTGTGCTCTCAGCAGCCACATTTAATAAAACTATAGCAGCAGTGCTCAACCCTGTTCCAGGAGATCGACCTTCCTGCAAAGTTCAGCTCCAACCCTGATCAAACACACCTGAACCAATTAATTAGGACCTGAACAGCACTTGATAATTACAGGCAGGTGTGTTTGATATGGCTTGCAACTGAAAACCTAAGGAAGGTCAATCTCCAGGAACAATGTTGGTCACCCCTGAACTATAGCCTTCATAACGAAACTACATATAGATTTCTTTTTTATCGTCATTGACAATAGTGTTCGGCAGTGTACGCTATTTTTGCAATTTTCATTTTTAAATTGAAGCAACCTAAATTCAAGTTAATTATATCGTAGTGATCAATAAAACTGTCAATGAAGCATGAAGCATAATTGTTCAGTTCAGTTACTATAAACAATATGCTGTACCAAACAGAAACACATTATAGTATATTACTGCAAAAACAAAATATCCAAACCAGGCGCGCTCGAAGTAAAGAGCTTTGGGTTTGGTGTTCATGGGGATGGCTGCATGAAGGGTTTTGCATCGGGTTTCAGGCCGGACTGTACCAAAAAGCTGAGGACCGGAGGGTGGAATTCCGGGAGTTTTCTTGGAGACAGATCAATACGGGAGATGGGTCTGAAATACGAAAAACTATAGGAAAAACGGGAGTGTTGGCAGGTATGACTTATACACGATGACCAATTTAGCTTATTCAATTCACCTACAGTGCATGTCTTTGGACTGTGGGGGAAACCACAGCAGAAATGTCAACTGGCCCAGCCGGGACTCGAAACAGTGACTTTCTTGCTGTTAAATGGCAGTGCTAACCACTGAGCCACCTTGCCGCCCCTATCATCAATATATATATATATATATATATATATATATATATATATATATATATATATATATWTATATATATATATATATATATATATATATATATATATATATATATATATATATATATATATATATATATATATATACACACAAAGTCTGCTCTGTTACATCCTGCATGAAAGTTTCCCATAATTCCTTATCAGCAAATTTCTGTGATGCACAATTTGAGAATCTGACACCATGCACCTCGAAACTATCGAGCACACTCGGGGGGCTAAAGTGTGCTTTTTACTTTAATTCACTAAAGCACTCTTGGTCATTCAGCGTTACCGCATGCACAGGAGGTGGAGATGTAAAGTGCTTCCTGTGGGTTGGTCCTGGGGGGTGGTTTTTTTATTAATGTAGCGGATGCTATTATGGGTTTACATTGCCTTTGATGCATAACTGCATTGTAGTCGGTGTCAGTAGGTGTGTGTGTGTGTGTGTGTGTGTGTGTGTATGTGCTGTGCATGATTGAACTGCATGGACTCTTATAAGTGAGTGTGCGTGTGTGTTTTTGGGGGGTGGTGCAGGGCGAAAACATCCCTGCAGTGTTATATTGTGCCCTCTTGTGGATATGAACAGACATAATGTAAAGATCTTCAGTATTGTGAGCATGTTTCCTCTCACTAAGAACATATTGTGTTTGTAATTTTGCTTTTGAGCAATTTTGCTTTTTGCTTTTGGGGGTTGGCACACACACGTTTTACTCAAAATCATTTAAAACAATAACATGCAGCCACACAGCCAAGTGTAAAGTGTTCATGTAGATGTAACCGTTTAGACTTTTAAATTTTTTTTTTATCAAAATAAACTGTCAAGTCATACCTACTTACAGTACAGTTGAGGTCAAAAGTTATAAGAAGAACCTGAAAAATGTTCTTTATTTATTATTATTTATTATCAATGAATTAATTCTTTTGCCAAAATAAGAGAGATTACACAGAATGTATGTTTATGTAAGAACATACCTCAATAGATTTCAGATAAAATAGAAAATAACATTTAAATTAAGTATTGCTCTACATCTTGGTGGCCGAAAATTCGATATCAACACACTTTTAGATTCCCATTGTTGCACATTTCTGCTGTGTCATTGGCTGTGTCATTGATATAGAAATATAGAGTAAAAAAGTCCAGAGCTTATCATTGTTATTGACATAAATTTTATAGCGATTCGATATAATATCATTAATCGGCCCAGCCCTACATTCAATTTACCTATAGCGCATGCCTTTGGACTGTGGGGGAAACCGGAGCACCTGGAGGTTCTGGGGGCGATCACGAACTGAAGGGGGGTTAAGCATTACACATGCCGTTACAACCGGATGAATGCAGTTACAGTGCATTTATATTATCAGTGCAGATAGAGACAAAAAAAGTATTTTTATATTGCATAAGCAACTGTGCAGTTTCTCTTATATCAGCGTGATGTGAAATTATTACAATTTATAAAACAGATCAACAACAAAAAAAGACATGTTTTACCCCTTTACAAAGACGTTGATGACGCATTAAATGGTTTAATACATCATCTTTGCAATCATTCATTCACTCATTCATTTACTTGTCGGCTTAGTCCATTTATTATTTCTGGGTCGCCACAGTGGAATGAACCGCCAACTTATCCAGCAAGTTTTTACGCAGCGGATGCCCTTCCAGTCGCAACCCATCTCTGGGAATTATCCAATGCAGGGAAAACATGCAAACTCCACACAGAAACGCCAACTGAGCCGAGGTTCGAACCAGCGACCTTCTTGCTGTGAGGCGACAGCACTACCTACTGCACCACTGCCTTGCCTATCTTTGCAATCAAATTACAAAAAAAAAAAACTATTGCTTACAGAGGGAAAATAAGTATTGAACACGTCACCATTTTTCTCAGAAAACATATTTCTAAAGGTGCTGTTGACTTGGAAATTTCCCAAGCAGTTGATAACAACCAAAGAAATCCACATATGCAAAGAAAACCAATCTAACCAATCCGAACGCACTTCTGGACACTGTTAACATAGGGTTTCCTTCTGGTACAGTACAGTCATTTTTTGTGGATTTACCTGCTGTAGATATTGTGGTACTTGATAAAGGTTTGTCTAAGTAGTCCAGAGTAGTCCTCAAAAAATGTAACTACACGTCGCAACATGCGTAGCGCAAGCTCTGTGATTGGTCGGCTTGGTATGGCTGACAAGTGTGGGCGAGACCAAGAGCCGCGTGAGCCCGATGAAGTGATTGTTTACGTGTGTGGAGTCCCGTGAAGGAGCTTCAGATGGAAAGTTTTTTTTTGTGTTTACCTCATAGTTAAAGTTGTTGCACGTCCGCCGCTACCTGCCTCAAAATGAGTGAATTTGAACTACTTGCACATTAAGGAAGCGTTCAGGAAAAAAACAAACACAAGTGAAGAAACTCGACACAGAGGAACATAAACACCTCACTGCCAACTAGTGTTTTGGAAGTGTCATTGCAGAGCAACAGAAACAGCGCGCAGAAGTATGAATGCACAGCTACACGCGTTGCATGCGCCATGGGTCATGCCGATCACTTGCACAGAAGTATAAACTAGGCTAAAGTCTGTACTCACACATATACACATACACAAGTCTGTACATACACACTGAGGCCCCGTTTACACTAGTGCGTTTTAGTTTGAAAACGCATAAGTTTTGCTACGGTTACGGCATCCGTCCACACTACGCCGGAGTTCTCGAGCACCGAAAAAATGAGCTTTTTGAAAACGCTGGAAAGGCCGTTTTCATTCTAAAACGCTGCTGCTCCGTCTCAGTGTGGATGATGGAAAACGGAGACATCTGAAAACGGAGGCGGGGCTGCCGACGTTCGCCTATCTGATTGGGGCTTTTCCTCAATATAAGTAGCCCACACACAGTTCAGTCTCGCATCATCTTCTTGTAAGTTAAGACTTCGCAAGTTTGATCAAGGCTGCAGTCTCCCCCTTCTCAGTTTGATATGGAAAACATACCGAGGACACGGGTAAATCTTCAAAGGGAACAGTGTACTTTATAACTTCATTCACATCACCTTGGCTACGTTGTTTCACTTTCTCAACAATAAAATGTAAACATGATTTAAGGAACTGCCTGTTTTCATTTTAATATTAGCAACTTAACAGACAGCAGAAATGTTGAGGCGCCGTGCTGCATATATGAGCGTCGTCTTTACTGTGTGGATATTTATAACAAAACGGAGCCGATAACAACTGCCTCCTTTCAATTTCAGTGAAAATACGAAACGCACCCTCTCTTTTGCTGAATATCAGTTTTAATAATCGATAATTTTAAAAGTATAACATACAATAAGTTTATACATTGTAGGAAATAAAGGCAAGCGATCAGTCAATGTACCTGGATTAATCATTAACTTATCTTTGCGCTTAACCAAAACATTTTACCTGTGAACAAGTAACTTAATAGATTCCAATGACCAAAGTCAGGGAATTGGCCTATGTCGTTAGATAAAGACAACAACATGAATGAAATATCACGTTTAGCAAATATAGCGAGATAAGATCCAGCGGGAGATGCTTGATGAGCAGTCCGACAAGCAGAGCTCTCATCTGGGTAGAAATGCTGGAGCGCTTGCCCGAGAGTGTGTGTGTGGTCACGTGATGTGCGTTTTCAGCGTTTTGGTGTGGACGGAGAGCTGTTCAGAAACGCTGGGTAAAACGCGAGTGTGGACGCGGATCGTTTTCATTCTACAACACCGTTTTAAAACTAAAACGCACTAGTGTAAACGGGGCCTGAAGAAGGCCTTTATGTGTAAGCTCTCTGCATTTTTCTTTGAGTTTAGTGTATCCTGTGGCTCTGTCTGTGTTTGTTTTACAGCACCACATACAGGTGTGGCATAAATATTACACCGTTGTAACCTCGTTTTCCCATTTGCATCTGGATGTGTATGGATGCAAAACTTTTGGCATCTGCAAAAGAATAAAAACCTGATCATTGCCATGTGGACATAGTCTAAATATGTCAGACAAATAAACGCTTTATTCAATGAATCACTCAATGTATTCAGATTTTTTGGCAATATCACACTCCTATACTCAGCTTGCACCATCTTTGAAAAAAACAAATTACAGCAACAAACACAAATACAGTTTTCTTACATTTATTATATGGTTAATATAAATGCAATGGTGAGCAGATAAAAGTTTGAAACATATCAGATAAATGGGGTCACTCAATCACCCCCTGCTGTACACGATTTCTGCTGCTCCCTTCTGATCCGAACAAGGAATCTTTGACAATTTCATGAGGTAGAAAAAGACAAAAATAAAACATCACAACACTACCATTGCTGTCTTTGTTTCTGATGAATTTCAAAAACTAAATCTTTATAAAAATATGAATATTGTTAATAATAATTTACAAGGTTTTTTGGAGGGTAATTACGCCCATTATGGTAGTTCATATTTGAAAACTTAAATAAACAAAACCGCTCCAACAGCTTTAATTTATACAGTTATATATGTGATTATTTACATATGTACATACATAGATTTGTAAATATAATGTGCTCAGCATAAATGAGTACACCCCTTTTAAAAATGTATACTTTTAGCAATTTCTCAGCAAATATAGCCAATAATCTTTGGTGCAATTAAACAAAAGCATTTTGTTTGGTCATCAAACATCTTTAGGAATAAAAAGATAATATATTTAAAGTCAAACAAGTTATTAACTAATTTTTTTTTGTTTGTTTCATTTGATTTTTTCTGTTTATTAAAACTATTTAATTTTTTTTTTGTTTAATTAGTTCCAGTTTTGGCTTTGGTACTGAATAGTACCAAAGAAGTAATAACTTTTCAATTGTTTTATTCATTGCAGTCACATTAAAAGGTTACCACTAGGATATTAGTGAAATACTGATGCTAGCAAATATTTACTCTATGCATATATATTTTATTTCCCAACTGGAAACATACTTGTTCACTGAACAATGCACTCAAAAACAAATCTAATAAATCCCCAAACTCTTTTAAACTTCTTCCAAACACAAAAGAATATATACTGTATAATGTCTTAGCTGTTTGATGATGGTCCCTTCTTCTGAACAAAGAAAAACATTGAGTGCGTTGAAAGTCACTGATCCACTTCTTCAAACTCACAGTTAATGTTTGAATGAAACTGGATGATGGCCTCCAAGAAAAATCGTCCAAGATTAATCAGACATCATACCCTTCAAACATTATGGAAGTCCTTAAGTTGAGCTTAAAACTCTAGGTTTCTCGACTAATACTTCACAAAATTACTATTAGTTTGATAGTTATTAGTTCCATAAAAAAACTGACCCCTTTCCTCTTCTTCTTCTCATCTTATACCCTCTATGTATCTCACCAGCGCCCTCCAGTGCCCTGTAGTTTCCATTTGAAAAGTATTTTCCTTTCATTATTCAAATAGATAAAAAAAACAATACAAAAAAAAGCAAGTGACAGACATTTCATTCTGTTAAAAGTGAAGGGTGCACTTATTTATGCTGAGTATGGATGCATTATGCATATACAGATTTATGTATGTACGTATTAACAGTTCTGTCTGGTTCTCGAATCTGATTAGCTGATAGCCGTGAGATATTCTGCAATAACAGCACTCGTACAGCCTCTGCACTTGTGTGTATTACTTCGCCCACATAGAGTGATAGCAGATCAATAGACTCACTACAAATATTGCAGCTGTTGGACAACATAATGTACTTTTGAGGCTTTTTGGGAGAATTTAGTTAGTTTAGTTAGATTGCAACTATGCAGATCATTTATAAGAATAGTGCCTATTTTAAATATGTATAATTTTGGAGATTCAGCACGCCGGTGGCCATCGGCCTGTCATACTGAGCAGAGCAAAGACGGTTGACGTTCCACCACAAGATGGCGAAAAATGTCAAATCATTATTAATCAGGTGAGTGCCATTCTAAGTCGATCTCTTTCTTTTGTATGTTGTAGTGCTGTATGTATATCATTTTAATCTGCTAGTGTTTGCTTTGCTTTGGCTTTTTCAGGGCTAATTACTGTGATCTCCCAATTGCAACAGAGAAATACTGAGGAATCTCTGTAGACTGATGGCATTTCATGCCGTTCAGCCTTATAATCTTAAAATGTGAGATTAGATTTAATTTAGATATTACGCCATGTCATTCAAATACTTGTTCTAAAGTGATGTTTGTAAAGTAGCAATACTTTCTGTTGTTTTGACATCTACTGCAGATGTGAATGAATGGTGAAAGAATGTAGCTCTTCATACAACAGGATTTTTGAGACTCTCTGTGTTTGATTTTCTTTTTTATATAAATGATTATGCCATCGGCCTGTTGTATAAACGCAATATCACATGAGTAGAGGTGCGATATTGCTGTATATAGTCACTGGTGGGACACTAAGGTACTCTGCCTGCATATAGCCATGTTTGCACTGCTGCTCATGTGATATTGCTCATATTTACGAGTAGCAGGGTGACATGACTATATATCGACACTGATGGGAGGCATGCGTTGACTCGAGGCTGTAGCCCGAGTGCCTTACGCCCAATTCACACAGGGCTTCAGCGCTTGACAGAGGGCATGTCTAAAGTTGGGGCTGACACGATCATCATAGCGCCAGCCAATGAAATGAGTCAGCAATCGGCTACTGTCTGAGCCGGTGTATTTTCATATATCAATCTGATTAGTTGACGCTTCCATTGACACTTGACAAGTTGAGAAAGTCTCGACTTTTGCAGCGAGCAGAACTCCTGAAGCAGCGCCAACGGACCCACAATTCAATTCGACAACGCTTGACGTCACCCATTTAAAGTGAATGGGAAGCGTTGACGCTGTCGCCCCATGTGAATGGGGTGTTAGTGTCCCACCAGTGACGATATACAGCCATTTCCCACTGCTACGAGTACCACTACAATTACTACAGTATAAATACAGCACTACAACATAAAAAAGAAAGAGATCGACTTAGAAAGTCACTTACCAGTTTAAAATGATTAGATCAGCTGTAGTTTAAAGTTATGTAGGGTTTTTCCTCCTCTAAGGGCTTATTATGCGGTTTCTGTCGCCATCTTGTGCATGGCTTTGTGTCTTCGAAGTTATAAATATTTACATATAACAAATTTAATATAATGTATTAATATATATTAATATACATAATACATATCAAAGTATATATGTACATTGTCATAATAAATTTCTATTAAAATCAACATTTTCACATTTAAAAATAGATACTTTTCACGTTTTTCACATCATTATATAAACATTAATATAGTCATAATGTGACACGCAAACTTAATGGATCATTCCATGTCAGCTCTGTATGCAAAGTGATCTGCATTTGGTTTTCAACTATTTTGGACTATTTTGGATCGATATTCACAGTATAACTGAATCATACAGGGCCTTGAAGACTACAAAATAAAAGTCTGTTAAGATCTATGATCTGAAAATCATTCTGAGATTTAATACTTAAGCTGCATACACCATTTTTTGCAAACATATTATATAAGGCACTCAGGTATGTAATGCATGTTATTATTCTGAAACAATAATATGTTTAAACATTCAGTATATCCAAGAACAAAGACCAGAATTTATTTTTTTGAACACAAAAAAATATGCTCAGAGATATTAATGCATTTAATAATGCTTCCTGAGTTAATATACAGACAACCAAACCTGACAATAAAAAATGTCAGGTAAAACCTATTAATTTATCAAACCCAAACAGCCCTTTTGTGAATATCAATCAAAGATCTTTTCTTATTTAATATTCTTAACAATTTATGGTCGACTACTTCAAAGATTGTCTTTAGAAAATAAAATTTCAGAGTAACCGTACGTTCACAACGAAAGCGGCGAGAGCGTCAAAGTAGCCAGAAGTCATTCATTTTCAATGAGAGCCGGCGGCGTTAAGCGGCAAGGAGCGGCGCGGAGCATCTTCTCTGGCGTGGGCGTCGAGGAGAGTTGAAATCAAGTCAACTTTATGGTAATGAGCTATGACGTGGTTTGGCGGCAAGCAATCAGAATCAAGACATCCACCGCTTGATGGGAGTTCAGAGAACACAGACCTGTGAACTTTGGTTCCGACCACAGTTGTTCCCAAGTGTTTGATTATTGCGGTCGCTGGATTTTCAATTATTTACAATGTTTTCTTACAGGAACATGCATTAAATAACTTACTGGCGAGTTACTGATGTCCATTAATGTTATATAAATTTATCTTTAAAAAGCGGCAATCTCACGCGACGTGACAGTACAAAACAGTACTGCTGCTTCAGGATATTTCAGACAAATGGACACATATTGGATAAAAAGAGCAAAGCCACACTACACGCAACTTGATCTTCCATTGTTATATGAATTTGATAAGTGCGCAACATTTTCACGCTAGAAACATGTTTTATGCAGGAATGTAACTGATATGCTGCAACGGCTCCTTTAAATCAATGTAGCGAGTTTTGACGCTCTCGCCGCCGGAGCTGAAGGCAGACAGCGTTGTCGCCAGGGTCTCTCGCCGCTTTCGGTGTGAACGTACGGTAAGGGAATATTTGGAAATGTTGTTGATCTGACATGAAATGACCCAATTGATTGGCACACACACACACACACACACACACACACACACACACACACACACACACACACACACACACAAACACAAATGCTTCAAAAAAGTCCAGTAGTGGTGCAAAACATGTGGTTTTCAAACCCAGTGGCTTCCCAAATCTCCAGTCCAAATTTCATATGCAACGAAGATCATGTGTTGACATGCATGAGCCAATGTGGAGACACCATAAGCTCTGTTTGGATAGTTCCAGAAGAAAAATATACCTTCATCCCTATTCAGCTTATTGTATCACAGACATGAAGTATCTTCTGGTTGAAATCCTCAGGCTGGTCAGCATAAACATAGTGTCCGGCACCTCGTATGACCTAAAGCAATGCACATCAACACGTTTTTAGGTATACAGACAACAACTAAACATACCAAGAAAACAATGTGTGCATCAATCAGGAGTGCCATAATTAAATATGGGTGTTTATTATGAACCAGTGGCAAAGATTGTGATGTGAAATGGTGCAATATTTGCACTTGGCTCTTTGTGTATAAGTACATTACACAATGGCGATGTGGAATTAGACTAATTAGCTGAGTTTCTGTGTTAAGAGAAGTCAGTCTAGAACACAAGCCCATTCATTGTGCAAAACAAAACCTTTTGATTTTGGATTGTCTGCCAATTCCAGCAATGGCATAACTTTTGCAAGGCTACTTGCATCTATTAGAATGAATTAAAATGAAAACTCCCACCGGGTATAACAAGTTACTTGCTGAAGTTCTATCATCTAGCTAAAGCTAATTCAATGTTAATTTACTTTATGAATATGCTGCTTATCATCATGCCCAAATAAATAATAGGCATTTTTACAGTTTTCCCCCTGAGCTCCATTATAAAGATTAGGATATCTCTTTTAATCAATCTAAACCCGTGTAATTGGATTCACACAACCCATACTTTACAGTAAGACTTAAAAAGCTAAAGGAATAGTTCACCCAAAAATGAATATTCACATACTATTTAGTTTCTCTAAAGTGGTTCCAAACCTTTATGAGTTTCTTTCATCTGTTTAAAACTAAAGAAGATATTTCGAAGAATGCAGAAAACAATCAGTTAATTGTTACAGCTTTGCAGACTTCTTTAAGAAAGAGGAAAGAAAGTCAAGTAAATAGTAATTGATGAGAGAACTTTCAATTTTGGTGTGAGCTATCCCTTTAAGAGAATTCAAACCACTTAAGTAGACCAATTGCCTCAAACCATATAAGTGTGTTTTAAAAGCCACTGGATGAACACAGCATTAGGATTTATAAAAGTTATATGTACTACACAATGTAAAGTGTTATGTTATATCTATTATATAATGTATATATATACATTATATAGTGCATACATTATACAACCCCATATATAGTATGGAAAGCGCAAATAGAAAAAAAAGAAAGTTGTGATTTGACTTGTATTTCATTGCAGACAACATGAACGCAAAATATTTCATGTTTTGTCTGGTCAACTTTATTTCATTTGTAAATATACATCCTTTTCTGTCACTCAGACCTGCAACACATTCAAACAGTTGGGACAGGAGAAATTTAGGGCTTGTAATCAGGTAAATTGCTTAAATAATGATGTTATTTGAAACAGGTGATGTCAACAGGTTATTTTAAATATAATTTGGTACAAAGGCTGGACTGTCCTAGTTTCACTTTCAATTTACTAAAACTTTTACGTTAAGCTGCTTTGACACAATCTACAGTAGGTGAGAGTTCAAAGTGGCTATTAACGCCGCAGCATGAACCGCCGCCGTTTGAAATAGGTGCCGCTCTGTTTTTAGTGTATGACCGCAGTTTGTGAATGAGCCGCCAGGGGGCGCAAAGGGACGGGATGCGAACGGACAGAAATAGCCCATACAGCAGCCACTGTGCTTGTAAATGATATTAAACAATAAGTCAAAGCATTATAATTCCTTCATTAATCATTTAAAATTTGTTAACACGCTTTATTGTAAACTTTTTAAGTGCAAAGAGGATTCGCTTTGGAAAATAGAATTGAAGAAGTAAAAGACAACTAAAATGAAAGCACAAACATTTAGTACAAATAAGTAGTCTAAAATAAATAAATAAATAAAGCAGCCTAAATATAGAAAGATGTTCAGTGTTTGCTATTTTGATAGGACTAAGACAAGACATTTTCATTTATGTTTTATTTCTACGTACGTTGTAAAAGGGCTATAGACATCAAGAAAAGCAGCATCCAAGAAAGGTCTAGTCTTTTAGGAGCAAAGATTAGCAGAGGATTGCCGTGAGAAAATTATTGAAATGTTTAAAAACAATGTTCCTCAAAGAAAGATAAGAAGACATTTGAATATTTCACCTTCAACAGTGCATACCATAATTAAAAGATTCAAGGAATCAGGAGGAATTTCAGTGTGTAAAAGACACAGGCGCAAGCCTAAGCTGAACATCCGGGATCTACGATTCCTCAGGCGGCACTGCATCAAGAATCCTCATTTATCCATATGCGATATCATCAAATGGCCTGGTAAAGCTAGACTTTGGGCAATAAAGTTTATATTAACATGATTTCCCTTTCAAAATATTCATAATTCTGAACTCATATTCTGATTCTAAATTCATAACTAAGTGTAAAAAGAGGAAGGTATGACCCCTTTAAGAAATGCAGGAGTCTTTTATGTGTGGCGGTGTGTGCTGAGCAGTGAATGGAGAACTCACAATGATCTCGACATGGGAGTTTGGCCTCATTTCTTTGATTGAATTGCCGGAGTGGCCATCTATGCTGGAGCGTGAGCCATAGATCACGGTAATGGGGATGTCGTCGTGAATCAGGCCAATTCTCTGCAGCATGGGCCTCTTTGCCCAGCCATATGGAATGGTCATGTTTTTAAAGGCTGTTTCACCACTAAAAATAATAATCATAATAAAAACAAAACAAACATGTACGCCGTTATGAGCATGTCAGCATTACAGCACATATATATTATACAATGGCATTCACGTCAGAAACATAATAGAGAATAAATAAGACAGACATATAAACAGACAGAAAGATAGATACAGCCCAGGCTCATGGGAAATAAACGCCTCAGCCTATATTTTTGTATAGCGAATAATACAATGCATTTAAGCATGTTTTGGATAAAAAATCCACTAGAGGGTGCTATCTAAATTTTTGCAATTTTAAAATACACTATTCAGGGTACATTTGGTTGTATGTTTCAGATACACAGCTTTCTTGTGATTTCCACAAGGTGGCAGGCCTTGTCCTACAGCTCACCTTGCGAACCAGTGACCTGAACCCTTCCCTAAACCCAACCAATAGTGAAAAGTGCACTGCCACCATGTAGCTTTTCTATCTCTTTTGAGGAATCCTGGTCCTGATAAATAGAATGATTGAACAATAGGTAGATAGAATGATAGAGCAATAGATAGAACGATAAATGAAAGATCAGTAGAAAAATAGACAGACAGACAGACAGACAGACAGTTAGATAGATAGATAGATAGATAGATAGATAGATAGATAGATAGATAGATAGATAGATAGATAGATAGATAGATAGATAGATAGATAGATAGATAGATAGATAGATAGATAGATTAAATAGAAGATTGATAGAACGAATGATAAATAGATCAAATAACATAACTATAAATAGAGGAATAGAATGATAGAACAATAGACAGAACTAATGATGGATGGA
The DNA here is from genome assembly GCF_049306965.1 of Danio rerio. NCBI lineage: Eukaryota > Metazoa > Chordata > Actinopteri > Cypriniformes > Danionidae > Danio > Danio rerio. The sequence goes on from NC_133191.1 coordinate 8,303,626, forward strand.
GAAATTAACTATGGTTAAAATGAAAAATAAAAAAGATTGATAGAATGATTGATAGAAAGAACAAACAATAGAACAATAAGAAGAGAGATAGAATGGATGGATGGATAGAGAAATAAACAAGATAGAATGAAATTAGAAAAGATCGATTGAATGATTGATAGAACGACGAACAATAGATAGATAGACAGACAGACAGACAGACAGACAAGACAGACAGACAGACAGACAAGACAGACAGACAGACAGACAGACAGACAGACAGACAGACAGACAGACAGACAGACAAAACAGACAGACAGACAGACAGAGAAATGAACAATAGACAGAACGATAGATAGAATGATAGATAGATAGAACGATAGATAGATAGATAGAACGATAGATAGATAGAACGATAGAACGATAGATAGATAGATAGATAGATAGATAGATAGATAGATAGATAGATAGATAGATAGATAGATAGATAGATAGATAGATAGATAGATAGATAGATAGATAGATAGATAGATAGATTAAATAGAAGATTGATAGAACGAATGATAAATAGATCAAATAACATAACTATAAATAGAGGAATAGAATGATAGAACAATAGACAGAACTAATGATGGATGGAGAAATTAACTATGGTTAAAATGAAAAATAAAAAAGATTGATAGAATGATTGATAGAAAGAACAAACAATAGAACAATAAGAAGAGAGATAGAATGGATGGATGGATGGATGGATAGAGAAATAAACAAGATAGAATGAAATTAGAAAAGATCGATTGAATGATTGATAGAATGACGAACAATAGATAGATAGACAGACAGACAGACAGACAGACAGACAGACAGACAGACAGACAGACAGACAAGACAGACAGACAGACAGACAGACAGACAGACAAAACAGACAGACAGACAGACAGACAGAGAAATGAACAATAGACAGAACGATAGATAGAATGATAGATAGATAGAACGATAGATAGATAGAACGATAGATAGATAGAACGATAGAACGATAGAACGATAGAACGATAGATAGATAGATAGATAGATAGATAGATAGATAGATAGATAGATAGATAGATAGATAGATAGATAGATAGATAGATAGATAGATAGATAGATAGATAGATAGATAGATTAAATAGAAGATTGATAGAACGAATGATAAATAGATCAAATAACATAACTATAAATAGAGGAATAGAATGATAGAACAATAGACAGAACTAATGATGGATGGAGAAATTAACTATGGGTAAAATGAAAAATAAAAAAGATTGATAGAATGATTGATAGAAAGAACAAACAATAGAACAATAAGAAGAGAGATAGAATGGATGGATGGATGGATGGATAGAGAAATAAACAAGATAGAATGAAATTAGAAAAGATCGATTAAATGATTGATAGAACGACGAACGATAGATAGATAGACAGACAGACAGACAAGACAGACAGACAAGACAGACAGACAGACAGACAGACAGACAGACAGACAAGACAGACAGACAGACAGACAGACAGACAAGACAGACAGACAGACAGACAGAGAAATGAACAATAGATAGAACGATAGATAGATAGAACGATAGAACGATAGATAGATAGATAGATAGATAGATAGATAGATAGATAGATAGATAGATAGATAGATAGATAGATAGATAGATAGATAGATAGATAGATAGATAGATAGATAGACAGAACTAATGATGGATGGAAAAATTAACTATAGCTAGATTAAAAAAAGAAAGATTGATAGAACAATTGATGGAAAGAACAAACAATAGAACAATAAGAAGAGGGATAGAATGGATGGATGGATGGATGGACGGATGGATGGAGAAATGAACAAGATAGAATAAAAAATAGAAAAGATCGATAGAATGATTGATAGAACGAACGAACGATAGATAGACAGAGAGACTGCAATGGTACAAAATTGTTTCTTTGCCCTAAGGTACAATTCTGTTCCATAAAAAGGTACTGCCGTAGGGACAAGGGTTTGTACCTTCTTTGGTACAACATTTTACCCTTTTTTCCAAGAGTGAAGAACGAATGATAGATAGAACAAACATTAGAACTATAAATATAGGAATAGAATGATAGATAGAATAATAGACAGATAAATGATAGATGGATGGATGAACAATTGATAGAACAATCGATAGAATGATAGATTAAACAATAGAATGAAAGAATAACAGGTTGAACGATAGACAGAACGAATAATAGAACAATGGATGGATGGATTGGATCCACGTACCTTGGACTTTGGACATTAAGATGGTAGATGTATTCTGTGACTCTGTTGTCATCAAACATAGTTGCAAATTTCTTTTTGAAGTCGGGTCTCAGTGTTTGCACAAGAGTGGGACCTAAAGAGCAATTCAAACACATTTAAAAAATAAATAAAGAAATAAAAATAAAAGTTTAAATTCACCTGAAAAAATATGGATCACTCATACAATTTTTATCGTACTGTATTAACAGTTCTTTGCTCACATGTCACATGTTCCTAATGTCAGTGACTACTAATGTTCAGCCCTATTCAGAGTCCTACAGAACTTGACAGAAAACTCTGACAGAATTTCAAGGAATTGCAATGTCCATCACTCACATTGCAAAGTTTTACACATGGACATGATATGGACATACTATAGACTACTCACAATTGAAAGTGAAAGAACAATTTGAAGTTTATAACCATGACCCAGGTTGGACAACAAAAACTAGTCATTATTAAAGATTAAAATATGAATGGACATTAGAAGGTTTGTTGAAAGGAACAGGCTGAAATGTACAGTATCTTATGTAATCGGCAAATCTGTGTTTCAACCATAAAAAGATGTCAGTTATTTTTATATTTTATATCAATATATACTCTATATAATATTCTAAAAATTATCCTGTAATATTAATTCTGTTTTCTTACATTTCCTAAGAAGCATCATTTATTTTTAAGCCTATTTGTTTGCAAGTTGTGGTAATTATTAAAAGTTCTATCAGTTATCTATTATGTTTTATTGTTCCACTATACACTCACTGGCCACTTTTTTAGGTACACCTGTCCAACTGTTAGTTAACGCAAATTTCTAATCAACCAATCACATGGTAGCAACTCAATGCATATAGGCATGTGGACATGGTCAAGACGATCTGCAGCAGTTCAAACCGAGCAATGAGGAGGAAAGGTGATTTAAGTGACTTTGAACGTGGCATGGTCGTTGGTGCCAGACAAGCTGGTCTGAGTATTTCAGAAACTGCTAATCTACTGGGATTTTCACACAACCATCTCTACAGAAAATGGTCAGAAAAAGAGAAAATATCCAGTGAGCGGCAGTTCTGTGGGCGCAAATGCCTTGTTGATGCCAGAGGTCAGATGAGAATGGCCAGACTGGTTGGAGCTGATAGAAAGGCAACAGTAACTCATATAGCCTCCAGTCATCAGATTTTAATCCAATAGAGCACCTTTGGGATGTGGTGGAACGGGAGATTGGCATCATTGATGTGCAGCTGATTAATCTGCAGCAACTGCGTGATGCTATCATTTCAATATGGAGCAAAACCTCCGAGGAAATTTTTCAGTACCTTGTTGAATCTATACCCCCAAGGATTAAGGCAGTTCTGAAGGCGAAAGGGGCTTCAACCCGGTACTAGCGAGGTGTACCTAATAAAGTGTTAGTGTATAAGTGATGATACTTACAATTATACAATTTTAAATTTAATAAATATATTTCACATTGTCCCACAGCAACATTAATAAGCTATAGAGTGTTTTTTTTTACTCTAGAACAATTTAGTTTAGTGAACAATTGTTAATTCAACATAGTTTTTTCCGTTTCTAAAGTAACTCAATAGTTACTTTCCCTGGTAATGAGTTACTTTTATTCATCATTCATTCATTTTCTTGTCGGCTTAGTCCCTTTATTTATCCTGGGTCGCCACAGCGGAATGAACCGCCAAATTATCCAGCAAGTTTTTGCGCAGCGGATGCCCCTCCAGCCGCAACCCATCTCTGGGAAAGAGTTACATTTATACTGATGTAATTCAGTTACTAACTAGTAACTACTGTATAACTAATGACTTTTTTTTTCAAAGGTTACGCATTTCATATAATCACAATGCTTTCTGCCCTGGGGATAATTTAGTAACTATTTAGTAATTATCTGAAATTAAGATGAAACAAGATCAAACATCATCATGTAATAAAATAGAAAAAGAGAGTAACACACATTAAATATCATCCTAGATGAGTTATTCAACAGCTAGTTTTGTGAAATATGATCAGAACAACATTAATATCAATCTACAAACTTAAAGACACATATTCAGATCCTGGAAAACTGAAGGGTTTTGATGAAGGCTAATTTGTTCCTGCAAAACTATTTTACTGAAGCATTTCTGGAAAGGCAGAGCGATTAAGGAATGAGATATGAGCCAGGTATGATAAGAGGCACACTCCAATTACTGAGTGAATATTTTTAGTGAAATTGCCAGTGCAACATCTTGCTTAAATCTGTTCCTGGGATTTCATTAATGACAGCCTTTATTAACTGTGTTCCACATCATTTCAGATATACAAGCACATATTTAGCGCCTTGAGCTACGATTTCTCTCTCTCTCTCTCTCTCTCTCTCTCATTATTACTTTTGATTTTCACTTTAAGATAAGAATAAATCTTACCTAAAGGTCCAGCCAATCTGAGCCCAGCAAGCGGGTTGAATGGGCTCAGCATTGCTCCTATAGCTTTGATCCACACTGGAATCGGCCTGTCTTGGTTTCCTGGCTCGGGTCGCTCTGGGAAACCCCACGGTTCCACCAGAATCAGGTGCTTTACTCTTGGGTAAAGAGAAGGACGTGTTGTAATAAGTCTGTTTAGGTTCTTTAATTGTCATATTATGGCAAAAAACCTTTATGGAGATGATGGAAGCAAAGCTACATCCAGGAAATGCTGCTGAAATCTGATGCTAACAGAAAATGTTTAGAATCAAATTCTGAGGTCAAATTGCTGACGGACTTAAAGCTTGTTGGAAATGGAGAAACAGGAAGGATGTGAATAACAGTGGTTTGCACAACAGGACACAGAGACGAGTTTCTATTTATCAAGAGGAGAATATTCAGAAATCGGATAATTACGCATTTGTTTTTGAGAAAGTAGAACAACAATGACACGCAGCTAAGAAATATGTATAAGATATTATTTAGAATGTTAAAAAATGAGAACAATTGCAATCTGCATATGATTTTCCTAAATCACATGATGTCAGAGATGTTTCTTTTGCAGTTTGCTTAAAATAAAATCCATTGTATTAGTTGTCAATTGTATTCGTGTTTTGTTTTCATTATCAGGCTCAGAAAAAAACAACCCAGGCTCATTGTGGAAACGTAGTCCTGCGGACATTTCTGGATACCACGGAATACGTCCCAGTGGGTATGTACGGCTGCAGTTTTTGTTTTTGCGAATCCGCGAGAGGCCGCTGTTGTGCGCTTTTTCGCATCTCAGACGCCTCTCGCGAGTGCAGTTCGCACCCGCGCTGTTCTCGCGTGAACCCACCAGAGGCCGCAGTCCGACTGACCGGATGATTGACTGCGCGACCAGCCAATCGGCTGACCCGCCCTCCTCCTTCCCTAAACCCAACCAATTTTACCGATTGACCCGCCCGCCCGCTCACTTCCCTAAACCCGAGCAACAGTTAACAAAAACCGTCTAAAAAAAGAAAAGCCCTGATTTCACCGCGTTCTCACCCTGTTACGAAACTCGTTCACTTAATTTTTGGGATTCTGTTTTTGTCTTAGCTGATTGCTGGAACCGCTCTTCCACGGACTCGAAACCGATCGCATGGTCAACTCCTCTCTGCATCTCGAGCCTGTCGACGTTAACGTTGAGCTGAGTGGACAAACGGGTTGCAGCGGGGAAGCCCTCCACAAGGAGGTAAGCGGTCGGCCGGCCGGCCGGCAGGCAAGAGCAAAAGGGAACAGCGTCACACCATCCCGTAGCGTTTGCTTGAAAAAAATAAATGCAGCCGTACGTACCTCCTGGGACATATTCTGCTGTCTCCAGAAACGTCCGCGGGACTGCATTTTCAGAATGAGCTTGGGTTGGAAAAAAACACTGTAGCTTATCTGCTTCTAAATATACAGTAAAGAGTAGTTAGTTAGATTAGCTAAAACACGGGTCTCAAACTTGATTCCTGGAGGGCCGCAGCTCTGTACAGTTTTACTCCAACCTTAATCAAACACAGCAGATCCCACTAATCAAGGTGTTCAAGACTACTACAGACTATTAAGCAGGTGTGAGTTGGTACGTGGTCAGAGCTTAAATCTGCTGAGCTGTGGCCCTCCAGAAATTAAGTTTGAGACCACTGAGTTAAAGAGTGGTGCCAAAAAAAAGTTCAAGAAATAGATTCTGCATCGATTCTGAGATTTTAAAAATGCATCTCTATTCCAACTCAGGCTCATTCTGAAAACATTACCCCTATACACATTTCTGGAGAGTGCCAAATGCAGCCAGGAGGCTGCTGTGGACGCTTTTTGAGATGTCAAATTTCTCTCCTGAGTGTCTTTGCGCCTGCTGCTTTATGGCCTGAATAGTCTTCCAGTTCCTGCTGCTGAAAAACATCTTGTAAGGTTTTACTCTCTCCACAGAAAGCTGTAGAAGACTGGAGCTCAGACAGAGTGACCATTGGGTTATTGATCACCTCCCTTCTTCCCCGATCACTCAGCTTAGATGGACGACCAGCTCTAGGAAGAGTCCTGGTGGTTCCAAACATCTTCAACTTACGGATGGAGGCCACTGTGCTCATTGGAACTTTTCTGTAACCTTCCTCAGCCTTGTGCCTCGAGACAATACTCTCTCAGAGGTCTACAGACAATTCCTTTGTCTTCATGCTTAGTTTGTGCTTTGACATGCACTGTCAACTCTGGGACCTTATATAGACAGGTGTATGCCTTTTCAAATCATGTCCAAACAACTGAATTTACCACAGGTTATAATGATAATAATAATAATAATAATAATATATTATATTATAAAAATATTATTATTATTATTATAGAAATATTATAAAATAATTCCTTATATAGCGCTTTTCTGGGCACTCAAAGTGCTTTACACATATAGGTGGGAATCTCCTCATCCACCACCAGTGTGGAGAATCCACCTGGATGACAAGACGGCAGCCATTTTGCACCAGACCGCACACCACACACCAGCTGATTACGGAGTGTCAAGAGAGCCAATTATGATATGGGGAGGATTAGGAGGCCATGATGGACAGAGGCCAGTGGGCAAGTTTGGTGAGGATGCCGGGGTGAAACCCGTACTCTTTTTCGAAGGACATCCTGGGATTTTTAACGACCACAGACAGTCGGGACCTCGGTTTAATGTCTCTCCGAAAGATGGCGCTCACTGAGCAGTATAGAGTCCCCGTCACTATACTGGGGCATTAGGACCCACACAGACCGCAGGTTGGGTGCCCCCTGCTGGCCTCACTAACACCACTTCCGGCAGCAACCCAGCTTTCCCATGTGGTCTCCCATCCAGGTACTGACCGGGTGCAGCCCTGCTTAGCTTCAGTGGGCGACCATGTGAGAGTTGCAGAGAGCTAGCTGCCGGCTATGGATCAGTGGAAACAGAATGTAGCTGAGCTCAATTTAGAGATTCACGGCAAAGGCTGTGAATACTTATTTACATGTGCTTTTTCAGGTTTTTTATTTTTAATAAATTTGCAAAAATTAAAAAAAAAAAATTCACATTGTCATTATGGGGTATTGTGTGTAGAATTTTGAAGGAAAACGAATTAATTTAATCCATTTTTGAATAAGGCTTTATTATAAAAAAATGTGGAAAAAGTGAAGCGCTATGAATACTTTCTGTATGAACTATGTAGGTCAACCACTAGTTACAAACCTGGTTGGGTATGTGATTGCGTAGGAAGCAGCCAGATATCCTCCTAGGTTATGTCCCACCATAACCATACTTTCCAGGCCAAGTTTCTCCCTCCACTGTTCGATGGACTCCACAAACTGAATCTCAGCCTCCTGGGCATCTGTGTTGAAGTGAGGTCTGCTGCTCTGCCCAAAGCCCAGCAGGTCAAAGGCGTAAACGGGTCTCTGTTGCGAAAGGGAGTCTAGGTTCAATGCCCAGAGTCCCACACCGCCCCCAAATCCATGCAGCAGCACCAGAGGGGTCTTATTTTCTGCTGGTCCCTTAGATATCAATGTCCACAGTGAGTTTTTGTCAGAAATGTGGACAGACTGCCTGCAGAGCTTGCTTGCGATGTCTGAAAAGAATTACAGGAAAAGAGGAAATAAATGTGTTCCTTTTTTGAGAATGAACTTTAAAAAGAGCAAGTGGCTTACAAGAATTTAAGAAAAAAGGTAGCTTATAGTTAAATAATATGTAAGTTTTTAGGGTTGGGTATTGTTTGGGGCTATTTCGATACCGATGCTAAATTGATACTTTTAAAACGGTACCAAAAACGTGGAACTGATACTTTTTAGCCACAAAATTATGGTGGATGACTCTAATTAAACTATATTATTAAAGGTTAAAGTATACATCAATTCATATTTTATATATTTGAATTGAATTTCTATTGATCATACGTTTGTTAGTGTAACGAAGGCCAGCTAGTGAGTGCTGTGCAGGTAAACCTCACTCCTCTGATATCTAAAGGTGCTCTAGTGACAGACACTAGAGGCATTGGTCTTTAGCCTCCTTGTTAGAGCAACCGACTCCCATGCGGAAGGTTGTCGGTTCAATACCAACTCGGAGCGGGTTGGGTGGTGTAGGACAGGCTGGGTTACATTAGCATAAATTTAAGTTTTGCATTTTACAATTACCATTACATTAGCTTAATACTAATCTGTGGAAAGGCTGTCATCAAAATAAGAAAATACCTTTTTTCTAGGATCGAAGCTTGCTATGCGTACTAGGACATCAGTAATCTAATGATTTGCCTTCACACTTAAAGTCGACGTCATCGACTTTGCTTTAAGATTTAAAGGGCTAGCATTGCACCAGACCCCCTTAAGTGGTTTTGTTTGAAAGTGTAGAAGCTATATTTTATGCACGTATGTATCACTTTGGTTTTTATTCTACTGTACAAAAGGTATTTACATTTAAATACACAGTATTTTAGATGCCCGAGGTGGGTACTGAACATTCACTTTAACCTTTCAACTGAAGTTTTTAAGTGGCTGAAAAACACTTGCTGTACATGTAGCCCATTACAACTAAAATAATAAGCAAATGTGATATATAAAACAAATAAAAAGTAAGAAATGTGGTTCGATACATTTAATGGATTAATTAAATTAATGGACATGACAGAAGAGGACTGGGACATGTAATAATATGAACAAATGACACAATGGCGTCTGGCTAAGGACGCAATGGTTACTCACTCTGCAGCATCCTCTCTTCTGCCTGCTTCAACTGGTCCTTAGATGTTGGGCACCATGAGGGTAACCAGTCGGCACTCCACCATGACCTGGGATAAAGTTAAATCTGAAACTCTCATTCCTAATTCAGCTCCAAAGAGCAAACATGAGGCAGATAAAAACGTTGAATGAATGATTGAATGTAGATAGATAAGTACAAAGACAGACAGAGAGAAAAATTAATAGAACCATGTATAAAAAGTTTGTACATTACAGTGTCCATGTTACACTTGTGTCTTGTTTCTATTCCAACTATCTAAAAATAATTGCATATAATGACAAACAAAGAAAGTTGTCCTATTTTCAGAAATACGTAAAAAAAACAAAATGAAGCTTTTCCAAAATAAGCTGCAAAATTTTTTCCAAAATAAGGATTAGTAAAATATTCATTTTTGCTTCGGTATATTTGCAGGTTATTATGCTTATTTTAAAGAAAAACTCACTTAATTTTCACTTTATATTTCTGAAAAAAGATGATATCTTTCACTTTGTCTAGAAAATGCTTCTTTATATAAACATTTTTAGATATTTGGATGATCCAATCAGGATTTTTGCAGCCGATAGTACTGATGCCTTGTTGTGGTAATCGGCCGATACAGAGTACCGTTCTGATGCTTCAAGCTTTATAACACATGAAGTACATTTTCCCTTTAAGATTGATACTTAAGTGGAGATCTTTTCTTACCCAAGAGAATAATTTAGGGATGCTGTATTTCATCCCTTAAACAAGTCTCTAACCATTATTATTAAGTATTCATTATAAGTATATTATATTCTAATATGATTATATTATAAGACTAACAATGCAACTTGGAATGCAATTTATGCAACTAAACATGTCTCAATCAAGAAAACGTTTGGAGCGCATATTTGATGCGTAAGAAGTTGAAATGCACACCTATGAATCAAATACTTCTTTATTTAAAGGAAGTAGGTCTATAAATTACTTACGTAATTTTTACATAAAATGCCCATAATGATGCTCTAAACGGGGTGGAGTAACAACTACTTTAGAGAAGAACCCCATCATTTCTTTGTGCAAATAATATTGTTTTATACGCACATGCATAAACAATATTAATAATAATAATAAGTAGGATTTTGTTTATTTATTTTTAATTTTTGGAAAATTCCACTTTTATAATTCGACACATGCAAACCACTGCAGAAATGTTCAAACCAACAGGCTCATGTCATATACAGTAGGCTACATTTCTTAATAAATAACCTACTAAAAAATTTAAAGCATTAACATGTACTTTGTTTTTTGTTTTCACAAGCTTTGGAGGTGTAACATAAATTCCGCTTTTAAATAATAGGTTGCCTATAGCTTTCATCATGACACGGGCCACAGCTGTGTTCAAAATGACATTAGTGTCTTCAAAGTGCACTGCGAAGGGAACGCAATTGCAAGGATCGCTAAAAATGTTTTTTTTTTTTTTTTTATAATTTCACGTTTAAATGTTGGAATGCTCTAAATTAATAGGGCATAGGGGGATAAGTGGAAATAGAGCACAGCCAGGAACTATGTTTTTAACTACAGCTCCAGTGGTGTAGTTGCAAGTGTACAAGTTTGCAACTCGGTTTGTGAATGTTCGTTGGAACGATGGATTTGGGTAATGCCAAATCAACAAATTATGTTTGTAACGAACTTGCGACCTTAGTTGGCTAACGATGGTTTTCAGAAATGCACCACAGATCAGCGAGTACCAATCAAGTCATTAGATGTGATTATCAATCCGATATCGATCTCTGGTTGATCAATCAGAGCCCTAATTTGGACTAGAAATTAAACAAAAAAACTGCAGTGAATTATATGATAGTTCAATACATTACTAAACTATTACAAATATCTGATGGTATCAATAAATAAATAAATAAATAAATAAATAATGCACATTTATTCAACAAACTCATATACTGATTAAAAAGTGATGATTCTTAATGTCCCAAAACTTAAATGAAACCAAAACAAATAAGAAGTCCACTTTCTATAACACATGCAATGTTATGCACTACATAACGGTCATAAACCATGTCATCAACATGTCATCAAATATAATGTTATAATAACTGATTTAATAACTGTTTGTAATGAAAAAAATTCAGATTTTTTAAATGCTCCTTGAGAAATGACACTAAAACACTATTAGGAAAAGAAGAAAAACCACAAAGAGAAGAAAACATTTAGTACATCCAATCAAACTATGTGAAAAAAAAGATTTGAAGATTTGATTTAGAAAACCGGTTCCCATTCAGTAGCCTATAGGTTGTGAAAGGACTGTGTTTATGTAATAACATGAACACTGTAAAGCGACCATATACTGATGCGTTACATGGTATGGACACTTAGTAGAGTTAGTCTGTAAATTATATTTGGACATATTTTACCTTACTTTCTTGTCCAAGAAATAGAAAACGCTGTAGAAGAGACTATGAATACCAAGTAATATCAGTGCACGCTGTGCCAGTCTAAAGCCAAGAGAATGTGAAATCAAACGTCTGTCAATCAAAGACATACTGTAATAATTATATCACAACACACACACACACACACACACAATCAATACAGGCAATTAATTATTAGAGAGTTTGGTGTTAAAAGAGAAATTAACATGTGAGAATGAAAAGAAAGAAGTAACATGCAGACATACACTCACACACAAACACACACGCACTCGAAAAAATTATGTTTGATGTTTGTTCAAACTCATTCGTTCATAAATTTTCCTCTGGCTTAGTCCCTTTATTCATCAGGGGTTGCCAAAGCGGAATGAACCGCAAACTTATCCAGTATTTGTTTTACACAGCGCATGCCCTTCCAGCTGCAACCCAGTACTAGGAAATACCCATACACTCTCAAATTTACACAGATACAATACGGCAAATTCACCTATATCGCATGTCTTTGGACTGTGGGGGAAACTGGAGCAACCGGAGGAAACCCACGCCAATGCAGGAAGAACATGCAAACTCCACACTGAAACGCCTATGATTATGAAAAGTTCTGTATGATTTATACACTTTTGAGAGGTGGGAACATCAGCAATGTCCTCGTAATATCTGTGTAATAAACTTTTGTGTCCTGAAACACACAATGATGTTTGCTGTTTGTTCAAGCTACTTATTTAACATAAGCTGAAAAAAAATTCTTGAGTTTTTATTTTTATTTTCTTTTTTTTGTAAAAACTGAATTGTTTTTATGTTCAATCCACCTAAATCTGTAACTCAATTCCTTCATGTTGTGTCAACACAAATCCCAGCATTTTTCAGGTTTGTTTTTTAGTGCAGGTTTATTTTTCATTAATTCTTAATTTTGGGGACATTCCATAGGTTTCCATTATCTTTATTATCCATTATATTCTATTATTATTATCCATAAATCCAACCCTCACAGGAACCTGTTTAATTTTATTTTCTAAAAGGAAACTCTGTATGAAAAGTTCTGTATGATTCATATGCTTTTGAGAAATAGGAACATCAGCAATGTCCTCATATTTCACCATCTCCTTGTAATATCTGTGTAATATCCATGTCATTATAAACATTTGTGTCCTGACACACACACACACACAGAGAGAGAGAGAGAGAGAGAGAGAGAGAGAGAGAGAGAGAGAGAGAGAGAGAGAGAGAGAGAGAGAGAGAGAGAGCAGCAAGGTTGACTGCAGTTCACTTAGTTTGCAAACTCAGGTGAAAATAAAGAGCAACAATAATAACGTACATTTGATATATAATAAACAGCATTAAGGACTTTTTATATAAATACTTATGTGTTAAGAGCGTCACACTCACCCGGTGTCCGCTAACACAGTCTCCTCAGCCATGTTTTTAACACAGTGTTGTTCTGTCAGACCTGTGCCACAGTCCGAATCAGGAACATACTGTTCTTGTGAGTCGAATCTTTTAACTGAATCAATCGAACGAGTTGAAAAGTGATCTGAACGAACCGAATTAAGTCACAAAGGCAGTGCAGAGAACCAAACATAGCAAGAGATTTTGAGAACAAGAGAATTACAAATTGACAAAAAGAAAAACAGTCAGATATTAGGGATTATATTTTTGCACGAGGACATAAAAATGCTATTACTAAATAAAACAAAAAACAAAAAAACATTATTTGATTCGCTAAACAGTTCTACTATTTCCGAAACACATTACAAAATACATGTATTTTACTTTGTGATTGCTAAAAGAAAACAAACGCTATATTTAAAGAACATAACCAGTCACATAAATCTTCCTAATTTCGTTGTAATTTCTGTAGTGTATCAACAAAACAATTATTAACTTGGTTTAATTACTGTTTCGAATTCAGATTGTGCCAAACTAATTTGTTAATTCGGAACGACATGCATTATGCCTTGTGAATCAATTAGTTCTAAAGAACCGGCTCATTAAAAAAAAGTGATTCACTAGTGTAGATCACGTGACAGAGCGTCAACAGTGAACTCTGATCTACACTTCCCAGTTCTGTAGTGATTATTATCAGCATTAAATGTACAGTTCAGAAGTCGTTTTTTACAGCACACGACCCATTTAAAGCCATACACAATTTGCTATTTTATTTAACGTTAACTCTCTGATATAAAAGTATAATAGCGTGCATGCGAACAAGCCAAATTATCTATTATTTCAGGCACTTTTACTAAGTGCACGATTAAATCAGTGTTGATAAATCACTTGCTCATTCGTGTTTGTATAGCAGGCTTGAGCGGCGGGTGGGTGTGATCTAGAATTAGGGCTGTGTCATCTCGGTGACGTGGAGGAAGTCAGCCTCAACTTTAAACCTCTCCGACCCATACACTTCAAATATCACACTAACCGAATCAGGGGTTTTAAATCAACCGGTTTAAATGGGTGTCTAATGTGCAGGACTGACGTCTATTCGCATTCCGGGCAGCTGATCGCGCGTGCAACACTGTGAGTATACACAGTTTGTTTACATGTCAGTGTTCAGGCCTGACACACGCTTTGTATCATTAATATGCTGTTTAAAAAGCGTTTAGGTATCGAAAAGCGGCAACGAAAGTGACAATTGTAGGTTAACTGTCTGCATGTTTGTAACTGTGGTCTCATATAGCCTTGCATTTGAGTGTTTCCTTGTCGGGCATGTGTGTTTAGCTCCGCCCAGTGATCTGTCATGATGAAGATGAACTCAGATGACTGTCAGGACACTCAAGAAAAGGATTAGCTGTGATGAGAATCACATGCTGTATTTCCCATATCCACAAACTCTGGGAAACCGCTTCAGGTTTATTATTTTGTGCATCTTTCTTTGCCACACCTTTGGTACTTCTCCCCCTTTTTGTTTCAAGATGAATTCCTCTTCAAATATAACGTAATGTTTCCTTTAACAGCTTATGCGGCATTTTAGAAGATGGAGGACTGCCCTTTTTATCAGATACTGTACAGTACATGCATTATTAATCTCTTTAGACAGTGTAACAACAGCAGGTAGATAGATGTAAACAAACACAATGTGCCATGTCTTACTCCTTTATCTGGAATTTATATTGATTTAAGTTGTTATTTTATATACAGTGGTCAACATTCAATGTGGATCAAAACATTTCATGTCCTAAAACTGTTCAACAGCATTGATTATTGTCTTGGGACAATTTTAAAAACTCAAGATTTGAGTTATTCATCAACTTCAAATGTTGTCTACTGTATGTTGCCGATGTTCTAGCTATAGTTTACTCAAAAATGTACATTTCCTCACTACTTTCCCCCCTCACCATTTACTCCATTTGCTTATGTTTATGATTTTTTTTCTGTTGAACACAAAGGAAGATATACTGAAGAATGTTGAGAAAAATAGGCATTCACATCTAGGGTCTGTTCTTCGTACGTGGATTACTCAGTTAGCTGGATTTGGATATTGACGATTTGACATGATCCAGGATCGTTTCGTTCTTCAAAGCTGATCCGAGAGTTGTTGTCATGGCAACAGTTCTGCTAGGTCAAACCTGATCGGGAGCAGGTTCATTCATATAGACAGGATTAGATCGGCTCAGTTCAAGCAAAGAAAATAGATAAAGTATTAATCGAATTCTGATATTTTCTTACAGTAGTAGTTATATACACTTGGGAAAATAGTAAATATTTTTAACTATATATATATATATATATATATATATATATAAAGTTATAGTTATTAATAAAATAAATAAAGTTATATAAATTAATAAAACGTATGCAATCTGCACCCTCGAAATGAAAGTACAAAGACTGCCACCTCGTGGTGCAAAGAGAAAACTTATCGATATGAACTTTTTAGATTGCTTTAGTACAATTTGTGTATAATAGAAATGCACAACATAAAAAAATAAATAATACATTAATGCAGTCGTAAACATGTTTTGATAGTTAATATGACGGTGATTTGATGCTTCACGAAAGTTGCAGACGCCTTTACCAATATGAAAAGGCTTTTGTAAACATCCAGTTATTCTTTACACCGATTAAAAAATGGTTACTATAATAAAGAAAATCTTTTCTAAATGTGGAACTAAATACATTGATATGCACTGAAATACATGATGAATACTCTTGACAAATGAAAGTGTAAAGCCTGCACAACAAATGTGGAAAGTTATTGCGTGTCATATTTATCAAACCATACTGCTAATTTGATGTAATTTTGCTCACATGGATAATTGAATATTAATCAGATGATGTCATTACGCTGCTGTGCCGTCAGCCAATCGTTGCATTGCTGATCATGATTTCGAGGATCGATAGATCTGTCCTTCACAACACACGCAGCGATCTCAGATCAGTTTATCCAGACATTTAAATCTGATTCGCGAACTTGTTTGAAGAACCAAATTAGCGAGAGATCAGTGATCAAGATTAAAAGATCCAGGATTTGCCAAATCATCTTAGATCATTTAAGTGAGGTACGAAGAACGGACCCCTATAGTAGGAGCAAAAAGCACCATTAAAGTTAATGGGTGCTATGCCGAGCTAGTTTTCTTCCCATGCTGATAAACTTCCGGTGGCCTGTTATTGTGAACTTTTTTCCATTTTATAAGGTTCTCTTTACAACATTGATGTTGTAATGTCATTAAAATACATTTAGTTAAACAGACTTTGGTATTCATTTAATTGCTCAAGCGTAAATAGAGACAAAAAGCCGTTTACTCGCACACGTCCGTCAGAATCGGCAGGCTAGCGCCGAAGCTCCATTGAATATACTGGGGTAAAATAAATGCTCATAATATAAAGACATGGCGGGGGAAAATGTAATTTAATGCATTGCTTCTTGTACAATCTGAGACCCACTTTATATCGGATATCACTCAGCTAGTGGAGATCGCGGATTTTTAAAGAAAACAGCCCTTGAACACGCCGTTTTTTGCATTGGCATACTGTTCACCGGAAGCGCTTAACCCAGGTTACTGGCAAATTAAAAGTCCTATTAGCATGCTTCGGCATGTACCCTATTTTACCCTGACATACTTATTTACCTTATTGAATTATTTTACCCATTAAAACAGCTTGTTATGCAGCTTGATGTTGCAAACTGATATTTTCATGTTATATTATTCTACTTTTTATGGATAGTCGTGAACACACTTGTTTGTAGAGCAAGTGGTTTGACCGTTTATTAATCTTTGTTTTTTTAACAAAGACAACTGCATCAGAAGTTCTAAAACAATTGCAAAAACGAGCGCAATTCAGCAATGCAGAATAAGGTCAATATTTTCCTTTGTGTTTAACAGAAGAAAGAAAAAGTGGAAGATGAGTAAATCATTACCGTATTTTCATTCATCTGTAGTATATAAGTAATAATAATAATAATAATAACAATAATAATAATAATAATAAATAAAATAATAATAATACAATAAAGTAAAATAATAATTAGGGTTTCTTGCATGTAACCCTATTATTAGAGGGTTTCTTGCATGTACAGAGTCTCTCAAAATATTACTGATGGATTGAGGTCTGGACTTTGATTTGGTCATTCCAAACTGTTCCGTCACCTTCCTCTGAGCCATTCTTTTGTGGATTTGCGTTCATATTTTGTTTTACATTCTTCTTAAGGATTTCTTGGTGCAGAATCCAGCTCTTAAGCAGTGAGTCAACTTTCTGAAGGATCTTGATCTTTGAGAGATTTGTTGAGGACAGATAGATGTAAAGTTGTACTGAAACTTCTCAATTTGTAGATCGTTGTATGTTTTGTGGGATGAAAGATAGTTTGGAAATACCAGTAAGTCACATAAGAGTGTTTAAAAAACGGTTTGTTTACCTCAAAATGTAAATTGTCAAGTGTCATCATTTACTCGCTCTAATGTCGTTCCAAACCCTTAAGAAATTAGCCAGTTTTTGGGACACATGAAGCAATTTTTAAGGGGTCTGTACCATGAAACTGGATTAACTGGCTAGCAAGTTCATTTTCAATTTAGTTTGCAAAAATCCTTGGTTTAAGGTGCTATGAAGACAAACTGACTCTAAAGGCCATGTGAGTTTGAAATTTACTATGTTTGTTCTGCTAAAATTGTTTTTCTTTAGGTGAACTATTAAGGCTCCTACACACCGGGACGCTTTTAGTTTGCGTTTATCGTCTGCGTTTTACGAGACGTTTTTCAGTATTCAAACCCAATCGCTTTTCATTGGCGTCAAGCAGTAGAGTATGCAAAATCACTCCTTGACGTTACATGGCGCTACACGGCGGCGCATCAAAACAAAAAAACAAACATAAGTTTTTTTTTTTTAAATGATGTTTTTGCACCTGTCGTTTTGCGCATTGGTGTGCGCAGTCACTTTGACGCCCTTTATTAGTCACGAGGCGTTGAACGTTGGCGGAAAACGCGAGCAAAAAACGTCTCGGAATGCACAGACCTGTAATCTGTGCATACTAATCTGCTGAAGAAAAAAAAGTTTGTTTTTGGTAATCTTCAATAAAAACCTGACCTTTTGCTTCCACATTTAAAGTGGTGGTTTCCTCAGTTTGACGGCTTCAGCTACAATAAAATTCTTAACCACGCCCCACTTACCGTTTGGTTGATGGGAAGGAATGATGCGCAAAAAGAAATATAGATATTTTGCTCCGGCAGTGGAAGTCATCTTCTCCTCCTACATTTCAAATGTGGATTGCAGACATGACTTCAGTTATACAGATCGAAAGATTGAGATTTCTGAGGACTCATTCTATTGAAAAATGTTTCAGTGTTTGGGGTTTATTTCTTAACTATCTGGATGCGCAAAGCCACTCAACCTCTGAGGATTCTTCAGAGACTTCATTTATTTATTTACATATTTAATTAGTTGATTTTCTGTTGTCACTTGCTAAACGATGTTGTGATTGTTATTTGTTCATTGACCTATTGTTTGTCCGAGACAGTGCCAAGTGTTGTGTGTGTTTGTGTGAGCGTATGAGTTGAAAAAAATCCAATTAAATATAATTATATATATATATATATATATATATATATATATATATATATATATATATATATATATATATAAATAAATATATATATATATATATATATATATATATATATATATATATATATATATACATATATATATATATATATAAATTATTTATTTATATATATATATAATATATAATAATTTATAATATATATATATATATATATATATATATATATATATATATATATATATATATATATATATATATATATATATATATATATATATATATATATTTATAGTAAAAGTACTGATACTGCACTAATTTCAGTATTTGTAATTAGTTACTTTACACCACTGTGTGAATATCCAAAAATAGCAAGTTCTTCATCAGGTGGTAAAGATTTGATATAAGCTTTAGAATACCAATCAAATATGCTTGACCAAAATGTTTATAACAAAGGACAAAACCAGAAAGCACGGGAAGTTGTGTCTTCTGTCACTTTGCACCTGTCACATAATGGTGATAGTGAGTCATATTTAATGTTACATTTTTATATGTCTGTATTATCAAGAAGTACACATCATGTGACGCAACACTTTTTTTTTAAACCAGCCATGACTTAATTGTTCGAATGACCTATTTGCATGACTGTTCAAAGTAACATGAAAACATTTCCATAAGCAGTTATGGATGCAAATAAGACTTCTGATATGAATAAATGCTCGTCTGATGTGAAGAACTGAATGCTGAGGAGAGTGTTATGTATTATTTATGCTTTTTTTTTTTGACCCTTGTCTCTCTTTGTGTGCTTGTAACACAGGGATCAGGAAAAATGCAACTTGGCTTGTCGGTTTCTGACAGTGATGCGTCTCCGTTCACCCCTCTGGTGGTCCTGGAGCTTGCTCATGACACTAAAGCAGAGGCCATCGCTTGGTTACTAAACAGAATCAGAGACAAGCAGCGTAATGGAGGTGGGACTCGTGGCATTTTACATCTCGGGATATGAGGTTGACAGAAACTTCTTGTGCCTTGTGAAGTTGTTTAAAGTCCATTCTTTGTTTTTTTGGGCTTCTGTCAGTGTTAGTCACTGCGGCAGCAAATTTGAACCTTGCCCTTCATGGAGGTCTAGGACATTGAATATGAAAATCTGCCTTTAGAGAAAATACAAATGCTTCTATTTTCAGTTACTTCATGAAAAACTGACATTGGAATGTTTTATTTTTCTGCGATACACGTTGAAATATTGAGAGTAATTTCACCAGATGACACAAAGCGCTCTGTTTGGGGGGGGGGGGGGGGGGTCATTATTTTAGAGCAGTTGGGATCATTATGTAGAAACAAACTATAATAAACCAACAACATACAAAAATACACATAGACAATGCTTTATAGTTTTCTGGGAGTCTGACAGTAGTCAGGTACACAAATTGAGTAGTCAAATGTAAAATAACACTGTAATCTTCTTGGTGTGTAAATATAGTGTCCATAGTCATATTGGGGTGATATAATACCTGAGGTCTATGTGAGTCCTAATGCCCCAGTAAAAGTGAAGGGGACACTACACTGTCAGTGGGCGCCGTCTTTCGGATGAAACGGTAAACCGAGGTCCTGACTCTCTGTGGTCATTAAAAATCCCATGGCACTTCTCGTGAAAGAGCAGGGGTGTAACCCCAGTGTCCTGGCCAAAGTCCCTCTATCGGCCAATACAATAATGGCCTCCCAATAATCCCCTTCCACCGAATTGGCTCTATTACTGTCTCTCCACTCCACCAATAGCTGGTGTGTGGTGAGCGCACTGGCGCCGTTGTCCTGTGGCTGCCATCGCATCATCCAAGTGGATGCTGCACACTGGTGGTGGTGTGGAGAGACCCCCCTCATGATTGTGAAGCGCTTTGGGTGTATGGCCATACACAATAAATGCGTAATATAAAAACATTACATTTACATTACATAATAACAATAAGTCTCTTTTTTTAAAGCTCATGACATTAAAAAAGATCCAAATTGCACAGCAAATGGGATTAAAAGATCTGTTCAGCTCTCTGTGATCATCAGTTATTATTAAGTGTGATCACGATTGAGTTTTACAACTCTAAAAGGGTTTTAAATCAGTGCATGTTTGTAATGAATTTCAGCGATTTTACTTTAGCACCACAGCCACATGTCACTACAATTATAAAAGAAGAGACTTTAATCCTAGTTTGTTGACATTAAATCAGGTTTATTTTGTACATTAACATAACAGATATCAAGACAGCAGTGGATATATTAACGTGTATCCTGTCACATTTGCCGTGCAAAAAATGCGAAGTTGGGGGTGCATGTGGGGGTGTGTGCTTGAACTTTGCAACAACATTGTGTGTGACTCATCCTTGCAGAAAGGCTTGAATTAACTCCACAACAAATACATCAAATAATCATTGGGAAGATTCTTACTGTTGTATTTCTCACAAATGTTACACAAGATCCACTTCATGTCTGTCACTGTTTATCTGACACAGCTGGAGATTGAGGCACACTTGGTGGCCGGGGAAAACTAGCATTAAAGGCACAGGCAACAAAAAGAACTATAATGTGTTTAGAGCAGAAAATCCCAATATTCTGAAAGGTAAAATAAAAAATCTGGTGGCATTTTGAGCTGAAACTTTACAAAAACATTCTGGAGACACAAAAGACTTCTCTTAAATCTTGAAAAGGGGGTAAAATAGGTGCCCTTTAATAATGAAAAAATAAAACAAACAGATGGCAGCCCTCACAGAGACTGCCGCCAAACTGAGAGCAAAAGTAAAACAAAGTGTCCAGACCTTGGGCCTCATGTATCAACGCTGCGTACGCACAAAAACTTTGTGTACGCCAGGTTTCACGCTCAGAATCGCTCACGTTTGGATTTACTAACAATGAACTGAACGTGGGAATGTGCGCAGGTTCACGGCAGCTTTTTGGCTGGCGTACGCACATTTTTTGTGCGTGTCTGTTTTATTTCCATTGGCGACTCCTAGAGGCAGTTGTGTTAAATTCTTCTCTACAAAGTGTCTGATCCTTGCAATGGCAGCTGTATGAGACGGGTTCATTTAGTAGGTATGTAAGATTTCCATACCATACAGTTGACCAGCTAAACATTAAAGCACAATTTGCAGCGGTCGCCTGTTTTCCCAATGTAATCTGAACGATCTACTGCACGCACATTGCTATAAAGACACTATCTGAAGATGAATTTGCATGCGTGAATCAGAAACATTTCCATTCAATAAATGTGCAAATAAAATATGATGCACAAACTTATTAATGATTCCTACTAGTCTTTCTCGTGATAAATAGTAGGCAAAATATGATATGTAGCGGGGGAAAAAAAAGAAGAAAGAGTTCATCAGACGCTGGATTCGAGCCGAGTTCATGCTCGAACGTGTCAAAACATGATCACATGTGTCTTACGAGCGCGCCACTGAGACTGTTAAGCGTCCTGCAACATTTTACAGATATAAACCAGACTATTTCTTTTTTAATTCACTCAGTGCGATGTTCAGACCCAACTGTGTTAACCGCATCAGCTAAACTCTCCCACTCTATTTTTTTTCTTTTGTTGTTAATTCCGAAAAACAAACTTGCAAATAACACCGCTTTTCTCCGATCTACCTCCGAAAGCAGCACCTCCAATTCACATTCTGTTCAAAGTTTCTCTTTTTGCTTGGTATTGCCTTTGCTTTTTCGTTGGGTTTTACCATTAGCATAGTCATTAGCATATTCATACGGGGGAGGAGGCAGGGAGGGGTTTTGTGCTCGTGCATGTTGCGCTCAGTTTCACGTTCATTCGGATGTACAAAAGAATATGCGTGAGACTCGGCGTACGCAGTGTTTCATACATCTGAATTTTTTTCTGCCTACGCACATTTACAGCTTTGTGCGTACGCAATGTTTTAGTAAGATTTCCACGCAAGTCTTCGTACATGAGCCCCCTGGTCCTCTCTCGTCTTCTACGGCGGTCTCTCCTCCTTTTATCATTCAGAGCTCCTTCGTGAGACGAGACAGGTGGCAGGTCCAGGTGTCAGCAGTTAGCACTCATGCTATCATGCCTCGCACGCCCCACTTTTATAATTATATTTGATCACAGAACGCACTCTCTCATTTTAGTCGGCTTTTGTTTGTTCACGTGCAGCTATTTGGTCCACAGGGAATCAGACGTGAGCATGTTGGCGCTAGTTGTTTAGCATCGACTAGGTGTGTATTGACATTAACAATGCGATTCCTTTTACAGGAGCAGAGCTGTTGGTGGACCAGCTGCTGTTTCCAGCTCAGGATGGTCAGAAGCCAAATCCAAATGTTTTTGTTGTGGGCTCCACGTTACAGAGGCTTTTAATTGGAGCTGAAGATGTGGGCTTGTTTAAGGAGTTTCAAGATGGCACAATGCGCGGGTTCACTTATGCCAACAGAGAAAGCTTCAAAGACTTTGAAGGTGAGGTCCAAGTCGAAAGAATACGAAATGAAGGTGATTGCAGTGTTTATTTAGTAATTTCAACCCCATTAGTTCATTATAAAAGCATTACAGTAATATGACTAGTTGATAAGGTGCTAATGATTCTGGTATAGCATTATGTATCGGTCCTAGCAGTCCTATAACTGTTGTATTATGCTAACAGGAGACGGTGAAGGATTTCTCAGTGATGCGGAGTGTCAGTATATTGTTAAACATGAACTGGATACACTTAGAGCGAAAAACGAAGAGTATATACCAGGATATCCCAAGTATAAGCTTTACCCTGGAAAATCAATTGGTAAGTGTGCATTTGATAAACATATTACCCGCAACAAGACATTTATATACACACAGCAGGGAAAATAAGTTTTGAACACGTCACCATTTTTCTCAGAAAACCATTTCTAAAGGTGTCGTTGACTTGAAATTTTCCCCATATGTTGGTAACAACCAAAGTAATCCATATATGCAAAGAAAAGAAATCTAATAAGTTTACAAATTAAGTTATGCACAATAAAATGAAATGACGCAGGGAAAAAGTAATGAACACATGAAGAAAGGAAGGTGTAGAAAGGCAGTGAAAGCCCAGACAGCAGCTGAAATCTGTCAGTACTTCTTCAGCAAACCTCTGCCCTTCATACACTAAAAGATAGTGAAGCCTTTCTTCATTAATGGAAACCACAAAGCCACTGGATATTTGAAATTGCTACATGATGATGTGTTTCCCTCTTTATGCACTGAAGCTGGCACGTTCCCTGAGTTTTTCCAGCAAGATGGTGCACCACCACATTATGGGTGTCAGGTCTGAGCATTCCTGGATGAACAGTTTCCTGAAAAGTGGATTGATCATCGTGGGCCAGTTGAATGGCCTCCAAGGTCTCCCGATCTGACCCCCTTAGACTTTTATCTTTGGGGTCATCTGAAGGCAATTGTCTATGGTGTGAAGATACAAGATGTGCGGCACCTGAAACTACGGATACTGGAAGCCTGTGCTGGCATATCTCCTGTGGTGTTGCTATCAGTGAGTGAAGAGTGGGAGAAGAGGGTTGCAGTGACAATCCAACACAACAGGCAGCACATTGAACACATTTTATAAGTGGTCAGAAACTTGTAATTCATGAAAGAATAAAGTTACGTTAAAATCAAGCACACCATTGTTTTTTTTTGTGAAATTCCCAATTAGTTTGATGTGTCAAATCACCCTCTTCCTATTGAAAATAACAAAAGTTGGATCCAAGATGGCGGACATCAAAATGGCCACCATGGTCACCACCCATCTTGAAAAGTTTGACCCGTCACATATAGTAATGTGCCACAAACAGGACGTTAATTTTACCAACCATTCCTATTTTATTAAGGTGTATCCATATAAAAGGCCCACCCGGTATATTAATATTAGCTACTTCAGTCCAACGTCTACATCAGCAGGATGATGATTGTAATCCACACGCAGTTTGTTGCAATGCTTTTTGTCATTTTTGAACATCCTTAACATTTTGGTGGTGAACTCTTTTTCAGTACGCAGACTGCAGTCTAAAGGTGTCCTTGTCCAGTATTTCCCTCTCCATAACAAAGAAGACCTTAAGAGACTCTCGTTCTCGTGGTACAAAAAGATCAAATTGTCCTTCCAGCCACTTGGTGAGTCACTCTGTCTGTGTGCGCTGGCAGCATGAACTTTAAACCCAGCTTCAGCCTTTATATCAGTTGAGACTTTCACAAGAATATTGGTTATCTAAGTACAGCTGAATGTCATAAATGGCAGCTCTTAACATTTTCTTCTCTTATATCATTAAGAAAACACTTCTGACTGCTTATTTAATGCTAATGTTGAGCTAAGCAAAATAATACTTAGTCCATCTAAAATAGATCCACTGTAAAGGGTTAGTTCACTCTAAAATTAAAGTTCTGTCATCATTCACTCACCCTCATCTCATTCATTTTCATGTTTGGAAAACAAATGTGACCCTGGACCACTAATCCATTTGATTAAAAATATCATGAATATTGTTCTAAAAATTAAGGAAATGTCTTATTAGGATGAGTAAATTCTGCCAGAATTTTTGTTTTCAAGTAAGTTATAACTTTGTAGACTGATTTCACACGGCCGCCATTTTTAAAAGCGAAATCTAGACTGCGGTGGGAAGAAACCCGGAAGTATTGTTGGGAGTTATATAGGAATGTTGTGTAGCTGGCTGTATATCTTATCAGCGAAGAGAAAGTGACACAAATTTAAAATTTCACCATCTTCCGAGTGACCCGAAGGGTCCGTTCTTGTGAAAATAAAAAGTGATATCAGAGCTCATTTTCAGCTAAGTTAAAGGAAATGGCACTAGTTAGCTAACGTTTTCTTTCCCAAACACACGCTATTTCAAGAGTTCACACTTAGCTGATGATTTATAAAAGCTTGTTTGGCATGCTGTCCCGGGAGAGAGCCCCGAGCTCAAGGGATCCTCGAGGCCGGGGCTTCCTCCCGTTGGCAGAGTGAGAGGGGAGCCTGAGTTCCGTGGATCTCAAAACTCCCCGGCTGCGGTAGCTAAGGAAACAAAAGGGGTTAGACAGATGCTTGATTGTTATGAATGTTGAAGTTCTTTGGATGGTGGGAGGAAACCGGAGAACCCGGGGAAAACCCACGCAGGCACGGGGAGAACATACAAACTCCTCCTCAGAAACACCCACCGTGTTCTTGCTGTGGGGCTCATAGTGCTAACCACTGGGCCGCCGTGCCGCCTGATCAGAGGTAAAGGAGGAGAATAGGGGAGGAGGAGGGTTTCTTCCAAACGAAGATCAAATGAACTGAAAACTGTGGTTATTTATAGTAGCTTAGGGCACATATGATTGGAATACGAGTGATTAGTAAATACGAGACCGGCCGTGATAAATCATAAGCACGTGATCCTCTCGAAATTAGTTTATGAATAAACTTCACTTATCAAACTCAAGTTAATGAACTGATTCTTTTAGTATATTAGACTTGTCATGATACCGAATTAAAAGAAAAAACCCTCAATTTCCCGCTAACAATTAAGGCACTGTTGATGGCTTTCTTAAAACAGCGCTGATTTGCCATTGTGTTCACGTGCTTAATAGAAATGATTGTGATTGGCCGAGAAGGTCATCTGTCACACTCTGCTGTTTACCGAGTACAAACACAGACGAGCGATCCGCTTGATGACTCGACTGATCTTCACGGCTGCTTCGCGCTCCAGTGTTCGTGTATCTTTGTTTGCACTTGGTGAAGAGCGGTAAACTGTTGAGCACTGATGAACACTATAGTAAATCAGCGCTGTTTATGAACGCGCTTAGCGGCGCTTATATGTTAGCGGGAAATTGATGTTTTTAAAACTTCAGTACCGGGACAACACTATTACAGACAACACGAGGGTGTGCTACAGAGGACTGCAGTGTTTTATCACTTACCAGGTTACATAGGCTGAAGCAGGAAAGCGTCCCCACGATGTTTAACTGGTGCCAAGAACTGAAGCCTAGGAGAACACTTGAGCATATTACTCCTAAAGAGATTGTGGTGTTGTTTGATGCTAAATTACTTTTAATTGTTTAAATTAAACTTACTGAATGATATTAAAGTGATGTTTACACCATTTCTGCATTTTGAAATCTGGAGGTTTGCAGTCCACAGCATGTTACTGCAATATTTACAGTGCTGGTCCTATACTTCCGGGTTTCTTCCGACCGCAGCCTCGATTTGGTTCTTTAAAATGACGGCTGCCTGAAATAACCGTATAGTATGCTAAAGCCACTGTGCTGTATTCTTCATGGTGTAGATGACATCAGAAGTTACTTTGGTGAAGGTCTGGGACTCTACTTTGGATTTTTGGAGTATTTCACATTTGCCTTGATACCCATGGCCCTCATTGGTATCCCCTACTACCTCTTCGATTGGGAGGACTACGACAAGTACGTCCTGTTTGCCGTCTTCAACCTGGTTTGGTCTACAGTATTTCTGGAAGTATGGAAGCGGTGCAGCGCTACGTTAGCATACAGCTGGGGAACTCTGGGCCGTAAAAAAGCCTTTGAAGAACCAAGAGCTGGATTCCATGGACCCTTGGGGTTGAATCCAGTCACCGGCCGAGAGGAGCCAATCTACCCTAGCTCCAAGTATGTTGAAATCTTGTCTTATTCTTTCAGGGAATATTTTTTTTAAGTAGCCCGGTTTAGCTGGAAAACCACACACTTTGCATCCTGACAGGAGGAGTAGCAGTTTATTTACAAGGGCCAAACACAAAGAGACGCAATTTGGCGCATACCCTAAAAAAAAAAAACAATTTCAGCAGTAATCTGTGCTGTAATCTGAGCTAAAATTTTAGTACAAATTTTGAGAACAGACTCATATTAGACCTTGTGAAAAGTGGCATAATAAGTCCACTTTAATAATAATAGTAATACAGTATTTGTATGACAGTGTTTGTTTTCCTGTGACAGGCGACATTTGAGGATATATTTGGTGTCGGTCCCTTTCGTTCTGCTGTGCCTGTATTTGTCCTTTTACGTGATGATGGTTTACTTTGACATGGAGTTCTGGGCCATAAGCATATACCATGAAAATCCCAACTTTGCAACCAGCGTTCTGCTGTTTGTCCCGAGTATCATCTATGCTGTGGTCATCGAGATCATGAACCTGCTGTATCGCTACGCTGCAGAGTTTCTCACAGACTGGGGTGAGCCTGAAATCCATTCAGCATTCTTCTTCTTCTTATTCACTATCATGAACAAATAATGAATGATTCATTTATGTAAGTATATTTATTCACATTAGTGTAATTTAATGAAAATACAGTTGCTTACTATTGGTTCATGTTAACTCGAGTGGATAAACTAATCTTAAAGGTGCTGTATGTAAGTTTTTGACTCTTCTAAAGCATAAAAATGCCATGATATGTTTGCAGATATTAAAAAAAAAACATGCTAATTGAACATACTTGTTTATCTGAAAAACAATACTGAGGTCAGATATTCTGCTTTTAAAATGTACGTTATGTGCCGGTCTTTGTTTTGGTTCTTTCAACCCACCCAATGCCAGTTTAGCCAATTATATTTCAGCGTCTCTGGTTGCCTTGATGGAAAACAGAGAATTTCATTCATTCATTTAGGAAGGCTCTCAAAGCATGCTTCCGTGACTGAATGCGACCTCTGGTGGACAGTAGCAGACTCCGAAATGAGACGCAGATTCAAAGTTCCAAATAAGGTGGTTATTAATTAGCAAATAATATTAATATTACGAAAGTAAACATTAGATGAGCAGGATATATTTAACCCTGTGTCCTAACAACCCACTACATGATGAGATTTGCACTGATAAGCAGTGTTGCTGTTTGCGCCAGACAAAACACGACAGAAATTTAAATACAGCCATTCAGATACACAGAATAGTGCACTCACTGCACTCCAACAGAATGAATATGTATTAATTAAATCATAAACCTTACATAAAATCTAATTCATACACATTAAATATCTTTAACATTATTAAATGTAGATGCTGAATCACTGATATGTGTTGGTTTGCAGAGTCACAGTTCTAAAGTTCAACTTCAAAAAGTTTAATTTATTTTTAAAATCTGGTAAATCATCTGTTGCTGCTTTCAGTAGTATGACAATAAATTTCATGTAAAATGACATTCAAACTCACATTATTAGCATTTAACACTTAATAAAGCACATGTTGTTCACCTGTGAGAAATAAAAGCCGTTTTTAAAATATACATTTCAGGGGATGACTGGGAATAAACTCCTTTTAGTATGGAAAATAGTTCTTCTAAATAGTTCTTAAATCAGTGTTTAGGCTCGATAGTCAGGCACACTCGCATCAATCTGGCAACCTGCGCTTGCGTGGGCTCATCAGAGAAAGAGCCTTTGTGAAAATGTGTTTTGATCCAGGACTGCAATACCTAGTTCAACCACTGGGTGTCAAACTAACTGTACATACTGCATCTTTAAAATGTGTTTAGTGTAATATAAAATATAATAAATGTAATAAAAAAGGACACTAAAATGAGAAGTATGATCTTTGATTAATATCAAATGAGTGATCATTATTAATGATGATAGTTATAATTGATAATTATTGTAAATCCTATTCTATTTTTTTATTTCTTTGTACAGAAAACCACAGACTGGAGTCCTCATTTCAAAATCACCTTGTGCTCAAGGTTTTGGTGGTATGCTTTCAATTGTTTTATACTTTACATATTTATTTTGCATATTTTATTATTTCATGTTAGTTTAACTCTTGTACATCTATTTCTGTTGGAGATACTGTTCCCATTGACTTTAACATTTTAATCCCAGATCTGAGTCATCTCTGTGTCACTAGTTTAAAAATTCTCATCTAATATTCATGGAACAGCTGTAGATTGGTCTAAAGGTGTGGGGAACATTACAATTAAGGATTATTTTGATGTATTTGTTTCTTTTTCTTTCCAGTTTAACTTTGTAAACTGCTTTGCCTCTCTCTTCTACATTGCCTTTGTCATGCAAGACATGGTGCTTCTGAGACAGGTGAGCATTTCAGACACACAAACAAGAAAAAAAGGGTTCGATAATCCAAAATTCGGTTGCATGAAAATGTCATTTTTAATGTTAAAAATCATCCAGAGGAATTTAGTTCAACCTCAAAAAGCAAAAGAAGGTATTTTATAGAAACCTGACTGAGATATTTGCTCCTCCACTGAGACTTCGTTCACCCCCTAGGGTTAAGCTTTAAAAACTACAATTAATCCAGTTGTTGATTGATTGATTGATTGATTGATTGATTGATTCACTGATTCATTGATTCATTGATTGATTGATTCATTGATTGATTCATTTACTGACTCATTCATTGATTCATGCATTGATAAATTCATTCATTAATTGATTTTGGCAAAGAAGCATTAAGCTTTAAAATGCAAAATTCACTCAGGTGTCTCCAGGAGTTTAACCTGTATTTTATTAAGTGATATGAATGTTCTTTGTGTGGTAGAAATCCAAAAGAAGGTCTTTGCTGACTAAATTATTTCCACTTCTGTACAGATATCTGGCATTCACTCATTAGAGAACATATTGTGGATACAATTCATTCATTCATTCATTCATTCATTCATTCATTCATTCATTCATTCATTCATCCGTTTATATTTTATACTATTTTTGCCAAGGAAGTTTAACAGAGTATAGATATTGTCAAACCCAAAATTTCAGGCTTGACTGTATATGTGTACACCTTAAAAAGCATCTGCAGTTTGCAGTTTTACACATTTTGTGTAATCCTGTTTTTATTTTTCATTTATTTATCCGTTTGAATTGCATTATGGAACCTTGATCTGACTTCCAACAACTTTTAACTTTGGAAAGGTTAGAAAAGTTAGAAAAACTGACTGTATTAACATTTTAATAGTTTAATAGTTTTTCTGGGTTTGTGTTGTATAGTACACTACAAAAACCTTGTACTATCCTGCCAGTACATTTTCTATTATTTTACAGACTTCTTTCTCTCTATATAATTTCTAATACTTTATATTATTTCAAACTACTAAAATGTCAATAAAAGTCACTTTGTTAAACTGTACAGTAAAATTTTCAACATTAAAAGTCGACAGAGCAAAGATCAAGCTCCCATAATGCAATTCAACAACTGTAAATGAACAAAAAATCTAAACTGTTAATTACCAGATAATTTTATTTTCCACAGTGTGTATATATATGCAGTTGAAGTCAGAATTATTAGACGCCCTGTTTATTTTTTCCCTAGTTTCTGGGATATTTTTTCAACACATTTCTAAACATAATAGTTTTAATAACTAATTTTTTATAACTGATTTATTTTATCTTTGCCATGATGACAATAAATAATATTTTACTAGATATTTTTTTCAAGACACTTCTATACAACTTAAAGTAACATTTAAAGGCTTCACTAGGTTAATTAGGTTAACTAGGCAGATTAGGGTAATTAGGCAAGTTATTGTATAACAGTGGTTTGTTCTGTAAAACAATCAGAAAAAAATTAACCTTAAAATAGCAATGTTTTGAATAATTAGAAACTGCTTTTATTCTAGCCAAAATAAACAAATAAGACTTCCTTGAATGAACTATCCCATTAATGTAACCCCTTGTCATTTGTCTGTGGATCATCAGAGTTTGGCCACCCTGCTCATCACCTCTCAGATCCTGAATCAAGTGATGGAGGCATTTTTGCCCTACTGGCTGCAGAGAAGGAGGAACAAGAGAGTCTATAAGAGGATGAGGAGACTGATGGGTGATAAAGAACTCCCTCTGCTGGAACAAATTCAGCTGGAGACTGAAATGAACACCTATTTGGTAAGTCTCAGTGACCACTGACAGATGGACACTTTCAGTCTAAATTAAAGGTTCATATCTGGACTACACACTTTTTTTGTGAATGCTACATAAAGGGTCCAACAATGACATTTCTATTATTCATTGCTCTCCCTCATGTCACTTAAGTTACTTAATTGTTTTTACAAATTTAGATGGATTGACCATAAAACAATTAAGTTGTCCCAAAAACCAAGAATTGTGTTGATTCGGCTCATTTCAAATTAGTTTGAACAAGCAGCAAAAATATGTTTTGAGTGCACTTCACTTTCCAGATTGTGAAATCTGCTTTATAAATAATGCACTGTAAAATAATATATGACAACAAGTCATGACAGGAAATGTTTTTGTTTCTTTAATTTAATAAGGTAATCAGGTTTCAACTATTTTGTTTAGGTTATACAAAGTTTAACATAATGGGCTCTATTTTGACGGTCCATGCGCAAAGTGCAAAGCGCAAAGCGCAGAGCGCAAACGCTTTCAGGGCGTGTCAGAATCCACTTTTGCTAATATAAGGATGGAAAAATCTGCTTTGCGTCATGGCGCATGATTTAAAAGGGTTGAGTTTATTTTATTAATGAGTTATAGGTGTGTTTTGAGAATAAACCAATCAGAGTCTCATCTCCCATTCCCTTTAAGAGACAGTTGCGTCGCGCCATAAGCACATTTGCTATTTACATGACGTAAAATAAGTGTAAGTGAAAAAAATGAGCATTTCACAAGCAAGAAAACAGTTAAACAGAGCATCTACAGCTTGAAAATGAGAGATAAATGATCTACTTTCACCTTCGCTCTCGTGGATAGGGAAACCTTGTACGCACAGACATTAATTAACCTATAAATAATTAATTTTGTTTGTTAAGCGCAAATATTTGTTTCAAAACTATTTCTAAATTCAGTTCTAATTTCCAGCAAACGAATAAATGAACAATAATAACGAATTGTGCTCAAAATACTGAGTTATATCCTAAAACACATGCTGTGCCCCATATGGTCTAAAACCTGACAGGTGGACAAATCTAAGCTTGTTTTTAATAAAACAAATATAAATACGCATATAATAAATAATACTGCTAATAATAATAACATTATACAAAAGCAAATTGTTATGAATGAACTGAAAAAGCCTCCCGAGATGAAGAAGGCATGAAGGCAGTGTTTTTTATATTTATGTAGGCTAAAAAAATAATATGTTTTGTAATATTTTAATCTTTTATATCTATATCTTATATATATCTTTATTATATCCTATAAATATCCTTAATATTTTATTTGTTTTTCATTTGTGAAGATATTTGCATATTGCTCTGCATCTTGTGTGTATAAGCAGTGTGTAAGCAAGGCGCACAACTAACACGCTCTGCGCTGGACAATAGACCGGCTTTGTTCTGGTCTATTGAAGAATCTATTACAGTTTCTCAAAATAGCAATGCAACAGCAATGCACCTCAACACGCCTCCCTTTTTAGACCTGAACGCCTATGGCCGCACATAAGAGCGCAAATGCATTTGCTATTTAAACCAATGGTTCTCAAAGTGGAGGTCGGGACCCCCCCGAGGGGTCGCGGTACAATGAAAGGGGGTCGCCTGGTGGTTTCCAAAAATCTATTTATTTTTATTCAACCATAAGAATTACCATATTTTATCCATAACCTTCTGAAGAGAAAAAAAATAGTCGTTTATACCATATATAGTTACTATAGTAGCTTATAGTTACTACTTCTATTGGATTGCAACCCCTGGGGTAATTACATTGTATTAAAGACACAGCAATAGTGTCAGATGCAGCAGATTTCATAACACCCGGTTAAACTTTGTGGCCCATTTCCAGCTCTCATACATAAAAAAAATTAATAGAAGACTGAATGGACTTGGATCCATTGGTGTGTGTGCGCCATTGCATGCAAGGTTTCTGTATTTATAACCACCTCAAAGTATATTGGGGGTCGCGACTCACTGGCATTGTCATTTTGGGGGTCGCGGCCTGAAAAGTTTGGGAACCCCTGATTTAAACAGCGTGGCGGAAAACGTCAAAACGACTCTTGCGTCAAACCAACAATTGCGTCGCGCCTTGCCCCACATTGCGCCGGGTGTATGATAGGGCCCAATGTTTTTAATCAGTTTGATTGACATAAGTTGCGATGACTAGAAAAATTCATATGATTTACCGATTATTATTCATATTTTACAGTGTAGTTCACAGAATGAAGCATAATCTATTCAGATTAGCTTGTGGTTTGAAGTGAATGGAATGGTGAAAAGTGTGATAGGCCTGTTATTGGGTGACATGAGCCTGAGTAAGTGATGACAGTAATTACACATTTGGGATTCTTCAGAAAGTTTGGCAAGGTTTGTAAACATGGTAATAATTACTACCTTTGATCATCAGGGCACGTTTGATGACTACCTTGAGCAGTTCCTGTTGTTCGGCTATGTGAGTCTCTTCTCCTGTGTGTATCCACTGGCTGCTGTTCTGGTGGTGCTAAACAACATCACTGAGGTTTATTCTGACGCCTTTAAGATGTGTCACGTTTTCAAGCGTCCCTTCTCAGAACCAGCTGCGAACATCGGGGTGTGGCAGGTGAGAAAACCTCCAGAGCAACTCGAGAAAAGCTGATCATTTACTGTTCTTTAAAGAAATCTTAAAGGGATAGTTCGCTCAAAAAATAAATTTGTTATTATCTAATACAGTCTACTCAACCATAACTTGTTCCAAATTAGAGTTTTTTTTGTTTTCTGTTAAAGGGTCACAAAACACCAAAACACATTGTTTGAGCTGTTGACAGTCGTATATGTGTCCCACACTGCTAAAAACACTATTAGGACACCTATATTTCACTAAAAAGTGTAAATTGGTTGTTTTTGCGTTATTTCAAGCAAATTCGTACTTCCGGTTTAAAACTAATTTTTGAAGCTGCGTCACGGTCATGACATAATAGCGTGTATTCCAGCGTGCAGACTGGACGTCTGTGCCAGAGTGTGTCTTATTACGTCTTACAGTGTGATGCATTAATGTATGAGTAAGGCTTGGTTCAAACCAATCAGCGCATGAAAAAAACACGCTTACAGCTGTTCCTCGAATCAAATATCTCGTTTGTCGCGAGGGGCATGAATGAATTCCCTTAATGAAAGAGCCAAACTGCAGTTAAAGTCCACCATTTAATAATTTGGCAAATAATTCGACAACAGATGTCCATGTAAACACAGTCACTTTGTCCCCTGTGTGTGTGTGTTTTGACTCTGAAATTCAGCGCGCCCAAATAGACACTCCCACACCATGCCTCTTTTCTTCCTCCGACACTCCCCCCTAAACAGAGCTTTACACGCCCACTTTTCGGACTTTTTCCAAAGTAGAGGTGTGAAAACACCCTGCTGAAAAGAGGGGGTTTCATGGCCCTTTAAAGAAGAAGTTTGGAATAATGTTGAAAACTGATAACCATTGACTTCATTAGTAGGAAAAAACTAATACTATGGAAGTGGTTAACCATTTAGAAAACAAAAAATATAAAATATACACTACGAGACAAAAGTCTTGTCGTCTATCCCAGTTGCAAGAGCAACAAATGCTAACTTGACTTCTAGTTAATCATTTGGAAAAGTGGCAGAAGGTCGATTTTTCAGATGAACCATCTGTTGAAGTAAATCCTAATCATCACTGCATAAATAGTGCTGGATAAGTTGGCGGTTCATTCCGCTGTGGTGACCCCTGATTAATAAATTGACTAAGCCGAAAAAAATGAATGAATATAAATATGCATGTATAATTGTGCTATATATAAATGTTTATATAAATAAACATGGCGACACAGTTGAGTGGTCAGTTTCACAGCAAGAAGGTCGCTGGTTCAAGTACAGTATGTGTGTGAAACCAGTAAAACATACGCTGAATAAGTTGGCGGTTTATTTCGCCGTGGCGACCCCTGATAAATAAAGAGACTAAGCTGAAGGAAAATGAATGAATGAATAAATAAACATTTATATATGTTTCACTTTGATTAGTGTATTTTTGTATTAATCGTTAAACAGCATTAAATTCTTTTATTATTTGCTCAATATTAGGACCTCATTCATGCTCCTATTTATACTTATATCATATTATTTTCTTAATTTTAAAAGCATACTGTAATCATATTTGTTTTATACAGTACAGGGTTATCTATAACTCTATGATAGCATTGTATCAAGACATAGTTTTCGTTGTCAGCTGAACTGTACAGAGGTCAAAGGCCTACCATCAGCTCATAGGCCTACTTGTGCTCTAATGAACTAATGAACCTTATTGTAAAGTGTTACCGTCTAAAGATTCATTCATAATGGTCTTACAAGGTCTTAAATTTGATTTGATGAAACCTGCAGATCCCCTGATTCAAAACCAAAACATTCTATCATCATTTATTCAACCTTTACTTGTTCCAAGTCTGTTAATCCTTTTTATTTTTAAGAAGATATTTAGAAGAATATTGGAGACCGCTCACTATTAACTTCCATACTATTTTTTTTATTTTTATAGAGGTCAGGTTTCCAACATTCTTTAAAATATCTTCTTTTAAATTCAAAACTCATAAATGGTTTGTTACCACTCGAGACAGAAACAGGGAGATTGTCATTTTTGGGTGAACAGTCCCCTTTAACTAACATCTGATTATTCTTTTCTTCTTTCAGTTGGCATTTGAGACGATGAGTATTATTGCTGTGGTGACCAACTGTGCCTTGATTGCTTTATCTCCACAAGTGAAAGCATATTTCCCGGAATCGGATGCTCAGCTCATCCTAACTGTGGTGGCCATAGAGGTAACATTCCAACTTCTCATCTCCTCACACCAAACACTGCTTTTGCGATGGCTCAGATGCTCCATAAGGTGGCATGAGTGAGCTATTTTTCCTTGCATGAACGTTCAAAGGTGCTAAACTTGGCTGCAGCCGTTGTTTCCATAACCGCCAGTTTGGAGAATGCAGTGAATGTAGTGTGTTAGGCCCTGTCAGATTGTATAAGAACAGTATCCAGAGCCTCGCTAAAACGGAAAAGCTCCAGTCCATATGGGTTAACTTCAAAACTAAACAGGAGGTTCAGTAAAGGATACGCTTTTGCTGCTGGCCTCAAGAGACCTACTGAAAATAACTGACCCAAAGCATGAAGAGAAATACACACTCTTGCACAAACACACAAGAGACGTGTATTTTTTTAGAGAAGAAAAAATAGAACTCCTGATATTCTGTGTGAACCTGGTGGGGATCCGGGGAGGAATTCATTGTGCCATGTCTTGTTTTCCGCTAATTAAACTTCGCAGTAATCACTGGAGTTGTAATTAGGCCATACTAATTCACCGCACTGCATCAGCGAACGTACCGTGACAGAATTTTAAATAAAACTCAAAAAATAAGCAAGCGTTTAGGGAATGGGAGAAAGTCTTTACAAACTTCCCAAGCAAATTTACTGCAGTCATTGGGGTTTGTTGTTGTTTTGTTCTGCAACATCGAATCGAGGAAATTTGCACCCTGTAAAATAATGTAATGAGAGAAAGTCAAGAGAGCAAATATTAACTTATACTCACCGGCCACTTTATTAGGTACACCTTACTAGTACCGGGTTGAACCATTTTTGCCTTCAGAACTGCTTCAATCCTTCGTGGCATAGATAGAGGCCATTTGAGTACAGTAATCTCATTGTCATGTTCAAGAAACCAGTCTGAGAGGATTCGCGCTTTATGACATGGCGTGTTGTCCTGCTGAAAGTAGTCATCAGAAGATGGGTTCACTGTGGTCATAAAGGGATGGACATGGTCAGCAATGGTCAGCGTTGACGTGATGCTCGATTGGTACTAATGGGCCCAAAGTGTGGCAAGAAATTATCTCTCTACACCATTACACCACCAGCCTGAACCATTGATACAAGGCAGGATGGGTCCATGCTTTCATGTTATTGATGCCAAATTCTGACCCCACTATCTGAATGTTGCAGCACAAATGGAGACTCATCAGACCAGGCAACGTTTTTCCAATCTTCTATTGTCCAATTTTGGTGAGCCTGTGCGAATTGTAGCCTCAGTTTCCTGTTCTTAGCTGACAGGAGTGTCATCCGGTGTGGTCTTCTGCTGCTGTAGCCCATCTGCCTCAAGGTTGGATGTGTTGTGTTGCTTTTAAAGATGCTCTTCTGCAGACCTCAGTTGTAGGCATAGGTTATTTGAGTTACTGTTGCCTTTCTATCAGCTTGAACTGGCCATTCTCCTCTGACATCTGGCATCAACAAGGCATTTGTGCCCACAGAACTGCCACTCACTGGATATTTTCTCTTTTTTGGACCATTCTCTGTAACGATAGAGATGGTTGTGCGTACAAATCCCAGTAGATCAGCAGTTTCTGAAATACTCACACCAGCCCGTCTGGCACCAACAACTATACCACGTTCAAAGTCACTTAAATCACCTTTCTTCCCCTTTCCGATGCTCGGTTTGAACTGCAGCAGATTGTCTTGAGCATATCAACATGCCTAAATGCACTGAGTTGCTGTCATGTGATTGGCTAATTAGAAATTTGCATTAACGAGCAGTTGGACAGGTGTATCTAATAAAGTGGCCATTGAGTGTATTTTAACTTAATCAGGTTTCAACTAAAAGTTTTAAGCTGTATGATTGATGTAAGTTGAGATGACTAGAAAGTTTGATTTGATTCAGCTCAAACTATTTAAGGCAGCAAGAATTTTTGAAAGTGCATGTGGAATCAAAAGCGAATAGTAGTGTTTGTCACCTCGTATGCCCCGCGTTTTGAAGTTGTAATTCAGATTGATTAGATGAATTTTGGCCTCTGCTGCTGCTGCTGCAGATTGATTTGTTTAGGGCTGGTGCTGCTGGGATGCGGGTATATGCTGGGTTCACTGGAACTAATCAACTTTGTGGGTGAGCGGGCAGCTACACTG
Source organism: Danio rerio (assembly GCF_049306965.1). Taxonomy (NCBI): domain Eukaryota; kingdom Metazoa; phylum Chordata; class Actinopteri; order Cypriniformes; family Danionidae; genus Danio; species Danio rerio. The sequence goes on from NC_133191.1 coordinate 8,342,184, forward strand.
TGTCTGTGACACTTTTAAACCTTCAGGTTAAATGACAGGTGAAATATCTATATACATTTTTATATATACTGTATGTGTGTGTGTGTGTGTTTGTGTGTGTATTACATACAGTGTATGTAATCCTCTGGTTTCAACTATATATATATATATATATATATATATATATATATATATATATATATATATATATATAAATATATATTTATATATATATATATATTTATATATATATATATATATATATATATATAAATATAAATATATATATATATATATATATATATATATATATATATATTTATATATATATATATATATATATATATATATATATATTTATATATATATATATATATATATATATATATATTTATATATATATATATATATATATATATATATATATATATATATATATTATATATATATATATATATATATATATATATATATATATATATATATATATATATTTATATATATATATATATATATATATATTTATATATATATATATATATATATATATATATATATATATATATATATATATATATATATATATATATATATATATATATATATATAGTTGAAACCAGAAGATTACTTGCACTGTATAAAAGCAAATAACCATTTAAAAATAAAACGTCAGATATTAATAAAAAGTCAGATGTTAATGTGACTAAACTGTTCTCTTTTAGTTAAGTTATTATTATCGGATTTGTTTCTGTTATGCTTAATAGCAGAATAATGAGAGAGACATTTTTTGAGAAATTGTTATAACTTTTCTTGAAAGTCAAGTTTACATACAATAAGATTATTATGACTTTGAAAAAGCTCAGATGATGTTTTCAAGGTTTTGGAAGTTTCTGATTGGCTAATTGACAACATTTGAGTTAATTGAAGGCACAACTGTACAATAGTATTTAAGGAAAACCTCAATCACACTGCTTCCTTTTGTGACAACATGGGAAAATCAACAAGCCAGAATCAACAAAAAAAGCCAGATTACAATTTGCTAAATTACACTGGGAAAAATAATACTTTTTAAAGACATGTGACCTGTGGTCTGATGGAGCTAAGATTGAACTGCTTGGCCATAATGAGCAGTGTTACATATGGAGGACAAAGATGAAAGCTTAAAAGACTAGGAACACCACCCCAACTGTGAAGTATGGGGGCGGCAGCATCATGTTGTGGGGCTGTTTTTCTGCAGAAGAGGTTCTCTTCACAGCATACATGGCATCATGAAGACAGAACTTTATGTAGAAATTTTGAAGCAACATCTCAAGCCATCAGCCAGGAAATTAAAACTTGGCCACAAATGGATCTTCCAAACAGACCATGACCCTAAGCATACTGCCAAATTAGTGAAAATGTGCTTTAAGGACAACAGAGTGAATGCTTTGGAGTGGCCATCACAAAGCCCTGATCTCAACCCTGTAGAAAATTTGTGGGCAGAGTTGAAAAAGCTTGTGCGAGCAAGACTACAAATCTGACTCAGTTACACCAATTCTGTCTGGAGGAATGGGCCAAAATTCATTTAAACTATTGTGAGAAGCTTGTTGAAGGATACCCAAAACATTTAACCAAAGTTATATGGTTTAAAAGCAAAGCTTTAAAAAAAAAAAAAAAAAAAAAAGGAAATGCATGTAAACTTTTGACTGTCTAGAAATGAATACAGAATTCTCAAAAAAATTTTAAATAAAAATCTCTCATTATTCTGGCATTAAGCAAATGTAAATCATTTAGGTAATCCTATCGGACCTAAAATAGTAAACCTTTAGTGTCATTTAACTTCAGACTTTTTTTAAAAAATGGTTATGTTCCTTTTTTTAGAGTGTATGTAAACTTCTGGTCTCAACTGTATGTGTATATATATATGTATGTATGCATGTATGTGCACATTGTTATGTCTGTTACAAACAGTTCAGCCACAGAGTGGAAAGTTAATCCCATTCTCTGTCTATTATGCAGAATGCTTACCCAGGCTGGCTTTATATATTATTGACTCTGTTGGTTCATTAAATGGAGTGAGCAGAGGGATTCATGTGGGGGGTGGGGGTGGTTTGGTTCTGAGTGCTGGCTGATGTATGGATTGTTTTCAGATGTAGTAAAATCTGACATGACAATGTGATATAACAGAGGAGGACAGGACAAACAATTAAATCATTTGTGATATTGCAGCATTGAATGATGTTTTGTAATTAGTTCTCAGGCCAAGTTCACTTAAATTTCTATCACATTCAGAATCTCAGGTCATGTAAAACGCGACATTTCTGTGTCATTTTCTGTAGGGCTTTAACCGTCTTATCATGTACCAATAAAAATGTGCAAGCCTGTTCAATTTGCTAAGCAGTTGTTCAACTCTCACCATACAATTTTAGGTAATGTGTCGTAGCATAAAATTGGATTGGAGCTGTGACAAATAGTTTGAAAAATCCATTCTGAGATTTTCAAAGTGCATCGCTATTCCCTATTTAATCGATTCTGAGCTTAGTTTTTAACAGCAGATGGTACTGTAGGCTAATTCTTTACTGTAGATTGTGCTATAGTCTAGGGCTGTGGCCGAAATCACCTACTACTCAGTAGGTACTACATTTGAATTTCAATTTACTACTCGGCCGATAGAAAAGTACGTTCTATACAGTAGGAATGTGAGTTGTGTGAATTGAACAACACGTGACATACCCGCGTGAGTTGCTAGGCTCGCATACTGATTTTAGTGTGCTATATAGTATGGAAGTATGCAATTTTCGACGCAGCCTAGTTTTTGTCAGCAGATGGTGCTCTAGGCTAGTTTTTAACAGCAGATGCTGCTCTATGCTAGTTTTTAACAGCAGATGGCTGCTCTAGGCTAGTTTTTAACAGCAGATGCTGCTCTAGGCTAGTTTTTAACAGCAGATGCTGCTCTAGGCTAGTATTTAACAACAGATGCTGCTCTAGGCTAGTTTTTAACAGCAGATGGTGCTCTAGGCTAGTTTGTAACAGCAGATGCTGCTCTAGGCTAGTTTTTAACAACAGATGCTGCTCTAGGCTAGTTTTTAACAGCAGATGCTGCTCTAGGCTAGTTTTTAACAGCAGATGCTGCTCTAGGCTAGATTTTAACAACATATGGTGCTCTAAACTATTTTTTAACAGTAGTTGCTAATCTAGGCTAGTTTGTAACAGCAGATGCTGCTCTAGGCTAGTTTTTAACAACAGATGCTGCTCTAGGCTAGTTTTTAACAGCAGATGCTGCTCTAGGCTAGTTTTTAACAACAGATGCTGCTCTAGGCTAGATTTTAACAACATATGGTACTCTAGGCTAGTTTTTAACTGTACACTCCAATGCTCATGAGGAAGGATTGTGCATTCAGTTTAAGTTGGTTATTATCTCAGGAGATGAATGTAAACAAAGTTTGGAGTTGTAAGGAATTGGACGTGAGTAAACTATGGCTGATTGTAAAGCATAAAAAAACATCTGTTGTTAAAAACTAAGCTCAGAACCAATTCAAGAGAGAATAATGATGTATATTAAAAATCGCCCTAGAGCTATACAGTATATAGGATAAGTTAAGTTGATAATGCAATATAAATAAAGCATATTTAAATGCTTTAAATTTTTTAATATATACTCAACATAGAAAATTCACTTGGCAGCTATCTTGACAACAATTTTAGACAGGTATATTGGGCATCCAAATTTAAGTTTTGTCTTTTTAAACAAAAAAAAAGTTTTCTTTTCATGAGATAAGACTGGCCTATCTTAAGACACTGTTTTGTTTTGGGGTTTTCCAAACCTTTTGGGTTCCGAGCCATTGACTTCCTCAGTAATTATTGTTTGTACTATGGAAGTTGATGACCATTCTTCAAACTATCTTCTTTTGTGTTCAACAGAGGAAAAAAACTCATGAAGATTTAAAAACACGTAAGAGTAAATGATGAGGTAATTTTTGGGTGAACTATTCCGTTAACCAACAAATAGAAGTCTGCTGCAGAGTTTGCTTTGACAGATAAGTGCATTGAGGGCACTATAGTGGTTGCAAAGTGGGTGCTTGCAATCACCCTTCTGAAAGCTAAAATGATGAATGTGGCACCTACAGGAATGTGTTCACATTGGCCATTAGACGTCCAGAAGGCTGCTAGTGCACATAAAGTGTGCAATTTGGGGCAGGGCCTATAGCTGTGTCCCAATTCAGAAGTTGGACACAGCCTTTGAAGGGATGTTAGGCTTTCAAATTGAGTGTTATTAAACTGTCTGAAATGAAAACAGTACTCACAGCTTGTCTAAATATGTTCACCTTGGTCTATTTATGAACATTAAAAAAGCATCTTTGGAAGATTTCAACATTTGAACCACTTTAAAGGTTTTATTTTTAACATTAATCGTTCGATATCAGAGTAAGCTGACACTCAATACATACATTTTCAAAAATCTAAACTGACATTTTCTTTTAAAAAAATTTAATAAAATTTTAATTAATTAATTTTTAAAATCCTGTCACCATTTGTGAATCTTGGGATTGTTAGTGACCCTAAATAATCAATTTGTTGCATTCTGAGTTATCTGGTAGACAAAGAATATATGGGCTCTATCATACACCCGGCGCAATGTGGCGCAAGGTGTGACGCAATTGTTGTTTACTAGTTTCAGCTTGGCGCAAGAGTCGTTTTGATGTTTTGCGCTACGCTGTTTAAATAGCAAATGCATTTGCGCTCATGTGCGCCCATAAGCGTTTAGGTCTAAAAAGGGAGGCGTGTTGAGGCGCATTGCTGGCGCGTTGCTATTTTTAGAAACTATAATAGATTCTTCAATAGACCAGAACAAAGCCCTTCTATTTTCCAGCACAGAGCGTGTTAGTTGTGCTCCTTGCTCACACACTGCTTAATACACACAATATGCAGAGCAATATGCAAATATCTTCACATATGAAAAATAATTAAAATATTAAGGATATATATATATATAGGATATAATAAGGACATATATAGTATATAAATATAAAGGTTTAAAATATTACAAAACATTATTTCCTAGCCTACATAAATATAAAAAACACTGCCTTCATGCCTTCTTCATCTCGGGAGGCTTTTTCAGTTCATTCATAACAATTTGCTTTTGTATAATGATATTATTATTAGCAGTATTATTTATTACATGTGTATTTATATTTGCTTTATTAAAAACAAGCCTGGATTTGTCCACCTGTCAGGTTTTAGACCATATGGGGCACAGCATGTGTATTTGGATATAACTCAGGTTTTTGAACACACTTTGTTATTATTGTTCATTTATTCGTTTGCTGGAAATTAGAACTGAATTTAGAAATAGTTTTGAAACAAATATTTGCGCTTAACAAACAAAATGAATTATTTATAGGCTAATTGATGTCTGTGCGTACAAGGTTTCCCTATCCACGAGAGCGAAAGTGAAAGTAGATTATGAGATGCCTTATCTCTCATTCTCGCGCTGTAGATGCTCTGTTTAACTGTTTTCTCACTAGTGAAGCGTTCAGTTTTTCCAATTACAAGGTCGTCATGTAAATAGCAAATGCACTTATGGTCACGGCTTTTGTAATTTGAAGCGATACGCAAGTAAACACCACGTTAAGGCTGGTTTACACTTCTGCGTTAAGTACACACATACAGTTGAAGTCAGAATTATTAGCCCCCCTGAATTATTAGCGCCCCTGTTTATTTTTTCCCCCAATTTCTGTTTAATGGAAGGAAGATTGTTTCAGCACAATTCTAAACATATTAGTTTTAAAAACCTATTTCAAATAATTTTTTCTATTATTTCAAAAACTATTACTATTACTATTACAATTTCAAAAATATTTATTTTATCTTTGCCATGATGACAGTAAATAATATTTTACTTGATATTTTTCAAGACACTTCTATACAGCTTAAAGTGACATTTAAAGGCTTAACTAGGTTAAAAAGGTTAACTAGGCAGGTTAGGGTAATTAGGCAAGTTATTGTATAATGATGGTTTGTTCTGTAGACTGTCAAAAAAAAAATATTAGCTTAAAGGGGCTAATAATTTTGTCCCAAAATTGGTTTTTAAAAAATTAAAAACTGCTTTTATTCTAGCCGAAATAAAACAAATAAGACTTTCTCCAGAAGAAAAAATATTATCAGACATAATGTGAAAATTTCCTTGCTCTGTTAAACATAATTTGGGAAATATTAAAAAAAGAAAAAAAATCAATAGAGGGCTAATAATTCTGACTTCAACTGTATGGTTCATCACAGCCTTACGTGTTCGCATAGCCCTTGCAGTGGCTGATGCCGACGCTGACACGCACCTCTCAAAAAATGTAACTACACAACGACACATAAAGCAAGCTTAGTGATTGGTCGGTTTGGTAGCAGCGATGAGTGTGGGCGGTGCTTAGATCTGCGAGTTCGATGGAGCGATTGTTTACTAGTGTCGAGTTCCGTTTACTAGGTCGTCATGTAAATAGCAAATGCACTTATGGCGCGACCCAACTGTCTCTTAAAGGGAATGGGAGATGAGACTCTGAATGGTTTATTCTCAAAACACACCTATAATTTATTAAGAAAATAAGCTCAACCCTTTAGATCATGCGCCAGGGCGCAAAGCGGATTTTTCCATCCTTATATTAGCAAAAGTGGATTCTGACACGCCCTGAAAGCGTTTGCGCCCTGTGCTTTGCACTTTGCACATGGACCGTCAAAATAGAGCCCCTAGACACGTGTGTAAAACGAAATAGGTGTTTGTTCAACTTCAGATACGAGAAATCGTAACGCACATAACGCTGATAAGATATTTGGAAAACATTTATTTTTTCTTAGTAAGAGAGAAAATCATCAAAACAAAACAAAAAGATGAATGCAGAAGTAATCTCTTTGCCCTTAAAGGTCATCAGTGGATGATGGATAATGCAAATGTTCCCTCGCTCTGTTATCTCTTCTTTACTTTGCTTTTGTGTGCATTGTCACTGGCTCAGGGTGGAATGAATCAGAGGTGTGTGTGTGTGTGTGTGTGTCATTGCTGGTATTTCTCAGAGCCATGACTGCTGCCTATTTTTGGGCCATTCGATACTCAGGTAATTACACGATGACATGCCTCAGAGAGCAGTAACTAGGCAACAGTGTAGCCACGGTGACAGGAGACGGCTGAAGATCAGGAAGAGCTGAAAGCTTGATGGTAGAGAGGCTTGACTGTGACCTCAGAAAGAGAGAGAGAGAGACTAGTCTGCAGACATTCACATGCGTAATAAAGCAAGCAATGTTTTTTCCTGATATTTTGTTACATAAAAGCAGCACAGTATCACTACAGATTGCAGATTTTTGGTGTAAATAACCCTTATGTAGTTCTTATTCATTAAGCTACGATAATGGTTGTCATGATATTGGAATTTGGTACCAATAACATTGACTTTTTAACAATACATAGAGTTATGTTTCCCAATATGATCGGGCTACATTACCATTTTTGCACAATCCAAAACCACCTCAAGAGAGCATAATTTAATAATTGATGTTTATTTCTATTTATTATATCTATTTATTTCATTTGTTTGTAAGTCAGAAGATTTTTATTGGAAATTTGATGCTGATGTCATTAACAGGGTGATGGAAACCCAATTAGGGGCCGTTCACACAGAATGCTGCTTTTTCTTTCAAAAACACTACTTTTCTATAGATTTTCAATGTAAACACATGCTTGATGGATGCGTTTGATCATTATGGTCACGGCTTTTGTAATTTGAAGCGATACGCAAGTAAACGCCACGTTAAGGCAGGTTTACACTTCTGCGTTAAGTACACACATACAGTTGAAGTCGGAATTATTAGCCCCCCTGAATTATTAGCGCCCCTGTTTATTTTTTTCCCCAATTTCTGTTTAATGGAGGGAAAATTGTTTCAGCACAATTCTAAACATAATAGTTTTGAAAACCTATTTCAAAAAACTCATTTATTTTATCTTTGCCATGATGACAGTAAATAATATTTTACTTGATATTTTTCAAGACACTTCTATACAGCTTAAAGTGACATTTAAAGGCTTAACTAGGTTAAAAAGGTTAACTAGGCAGGTTAGGGTAATTAGGCAAGTTATTGTATAATGATGGTTTGTTCTGTAGACTGTCAAAAAAAATATTAGCTTAAAGGGGCTAATAATTTTGTCCCAAAATTGTTTTTTAAAAAATTAAAAACTGCTTTTATTCTAGCCGAAATAAAACAAATAAGACTTTCTCCAGAAGAAAAAATATTATCAGACATAATGTGAAAATTTCCTTGCTCTGTTAAACATAATTTGGGAAATATAAAAAAAAAAAAAAAAATCAATAGAGGGCTAATAATTCTGACTTCAACTGTAGGTTCATCTCAGCCTTACGTGTTCGCATAGCCCTTGCAGTGGCTGATGCCGACACTGACACGCACCTCTCAATAAATGTAACTACACAACGACACATAAAGCAAGCTTAGTGATTGGTCGGTTTGGTAACAGTGATGAGTATGGGCGGTGCTTAGATCTGCGAGTTCGATGAAGCGATTGTTTACTAGTGTCGAGTTCCGTGAAAGAGCTCCAGGAGCAAACTTTTGTTTTGTGTTTACCTTATGATTAAAGTTGTTGCACGTCCGCTGGTTCCCACCTCAGAATGAGCGAGTTTTAGCTACTTGTACATTAAGATAGCGTTCAGAAAAAACTAAACACCCATGAAGAAACTCGACACAGAGGAACATAAACACCTACTGCCAGAGAGCATTTCGGAAATGTTATTGCAAAACAACTCAAACAGCATGCAGATGCATAAAAGCATGACTACCCACAAGGCAGGCCCCATGGGTCACGCTGATCACTCAATGCAGAAGTATAAATCAGCCTTTAGACACAATCTCAAGTTAAAACATAGTTCACCACTATCAGGCAGTGGGCCACTCAGAAGAGCTCGGAGGTGGGACAACCATTGCAAGCTTCTGTTTATAGTGGAAAATTGACATGAAAACTGTTTTAGGGGGCTTTCACACTTGGTTCATTTGCCTGGACCGTACCCAAGTTCGATTGTCTCCCCCTGCCACCTCTTCGGTTGGTTTGAGTTCACACTGTCTTTTTTCCTTCTGAACCCCGGTACGCTTGCGTCATCGAGCTGCTGTTTTGTTTACGGCCGTTGCTAGGTGACGGTCATGAAAGCAAGCGCCGAAATGGAAAGACTTCCGCACATTGCGGTCATTCTGCTATAACTGAAGCATTTGGTTTCGGACATACAGAAAGCGACTCGCATCCATCTGCCGCAAACATATTATAAACATTCAGAACATTACACAGTGTCTGCAGAAGCTATTTTTGAAGGAAACAAGCAGACATTACTGTGTATCACTGTGTTTGCCCTGGCTCAGTCCCGCGTTGACCTGGCTCAGTCCCGCGCGTGTCACTAAGGTACGAAACTTGACACACACACACACACACTCAAAACGAATGTTATGAAAACGATGGTTTGTTGTTCAGTTGGGGGTTTACTTTTGTGATTTGGTACGATTGCATTCACATCAGAAGTGAACCGTATCAGAGTTCGCATGAACCGTACCCCAGACCACCTCTTTCAGGCGGACTCGGGTACGGTTCACGGGTGCGCACCCGATTTCAGAAGACACATTCACATTAGCTAAACGTACCGTACTATGACGTCAAATGAACCCGGGTGAGGACCAAAAGTGCTAGTGAGAAAGCACTCTTATTTACCATAATATCATGGTTATGGAGGCAATCCTTGTGGCTTTGTCCAGATATCTTGAGTTATATGATGTATCTTCAAGTGCTTATCACAACATATTGTTTTTCTATTTCTAATGGGTCCGTTATTGTTGTTATTACATCACGTTCATGATTTCATGTCACAAGGACCTTGCGATATGCTGCACTTTTTGTAAACTCATTTCTAAGCGCTGCATCTCGCATTTAGCAAAGATGCGTTCAGTGTGAACGAGCCCTTACTGTGCCATTTACTGCAGTATGGCTGCCTATGGCACAAACTGCTTTCATCTAATCTGATTCGACTGTGGCTGTCTCGATGTCAGTGGTTACATTAACAATCGGTCGCAATGAGATGTGTGTGCGTGTTTGTGTCCACCCCACACAGCCAGTGTTCATGTTAACAGACAGACAGGGATGTTGAACTGAACCCGGTGCTGTTGTATGACTCTCTAACCATGTCTGACAAGCCGCCACGCTCTTTCTTTCTCCCTCCGTTCCACTCACGTCCTAAAGAGGATGACGGCTGGGCTGGAAACACTCTGACACCTCTCTGAAACGCTTTTCCCTCCAGTTCACCGCTCACACATGAGATCATCAACAGGCTCAACAAATCGTGGCCTGCACCCTCGCTGTTACATTGAGGCTTTTACTATAACATGAGACATTGCAGTGTAGCGTTCTGTCTTTACATTAGCATCATTTTAATAGCTAAAAATGCACTTTTTGTTTTAGTATTGTAGTGAAACTCGGCTCACCTGAAGTCACTTTAAACCAAACAGCTTTTGTTTGTTTTTTGATTAATTTTGCCTACAAGTTTGAGCAAATTCTATTCTATTCTATTCTATTCTATTCTATTCTATTCTATTCTATTCTATTGCAGTGTTATTTAGTCTGAGTGAGTAACTGTTGTATTTAGTGTTCTATTTTAAATGTACTCTTAAAGAGTCTTTCTACGCTACACTCAGCGGCCACTTTATTAGGTACACCTTATTAATACCGGGTTGGACCCCTTTTTGCCTTCAGTACTGCAGTACTTCAGTAGCCTGAGATGATTCGCGCTTTATGACATGGAAGTAGCCATCAGAAGATGTGTACACTGTGGTCATAAAGGGATGGACATGGTCTGCAAAAATACTCGGGTAGGCTGTGGTGTTGACACGATGCTTGATCGGTACTAATGGGCCCAGTGTTTGACAAGAAAATAGCCCCCACACCATCACACCACCACCTCCAGGTTTCATGTTGTTGGTGCCAAATTCTGACCTTACCATCTGAATGTCAGAGCAGAAATCAAGACTCATTGGACCAGGCAACGTTTCTCCAATCTTCTATTGTCCATTTTTGGTGAGCCTGTGTGAATTGTAGCCTCATTTTCCTGTTCTTAGCTGACAGGAGTGGCACCCGGTGTGATCTTCTGCTGCTGTAGCCCATCCGCCCCAAGGTTAGACACGTTGTGTCTAATTAGGTTATCTAGGCATGTTAGGGTAATTAGGCAAATTATTGTATAATGATGGTTTGTTCTGTAGACTATCGAAAAAATATATTTAACCGAAAGGGGCTAATAATATTGACCTTAAAATGTTTTTTAAAAAATTAAAAACTGCTTTTATTCTAGCTGAAATCAAATGAAATAAGACTTTCTTCAGAAGAAAAAACATTATCAGACATGCTGTGGAAATTTCATAGCTCTGTTAAACATCATTTGGGAAATATTTAAAAAAGGAAAAAAATTAAAGGGGGGCAAATAATTCTGACTTTAACTGTACTTATACTTATTTAAACAATTTAATATGTATCCTAATTTTAATATTACGTTTAGATTTCATTGTTTAACTTTATTTATCCTAATTATAAATTAAACATTTTTATTTATTTATTTCATTTAATTTTAATGCATTTTATCCTATTTTGTAGTTGTTTTACCGATTTATTTATTTAAAAAAAAAATTTTACCTAGAATTGTGGTCTTGCTATTGTATTGTATTCTATTCTGTTTGTAATCTTATTAAGCTCTGTGTTATAGCTATTTAGCAATAGAATTGTATTATTAGGGTTATTATTATCTATTTTCTTATTTAAACAGCTGCATATCTGTCTGTATTTGCAGTGCTGCTGCTGCTTTTGAATGACAACAGCAGTCATGATACATTTGTCTGTTAAAGACCTTCAAGGGAAAATAAAAATGAGTTCATAAATAATCTGGGCTCTTGTTCACTCATTACATCAAATGTGAGAGTCTCTGCATCGCAAACACCTCTCTCCCTCTCTCTCTCTCTCTCTCTCTCTCTCTCTCTCTCTCTCTCCCTCTCTCTCTCTCCCTCTCCCTCTCCCCCTCTCTCTCTCTCCCTCTCTCTCTCCCTCTCTCAGACAGCAATCAGACTGAAGAGAGGGTGGCATTTTCCACAGTTCATGCTCAAACGCAGCATCATTTTGAGTCACACTCGTGCACATGCTCTCAGCTTGTTTCAGACAGAGCCCTGCAGGAGACTGAGCTGGTCTGTTACTGATGTACTGTTTGATAAATCACTGATGAATCATTCAGTCGGTGCTCTCAAACCACTCACTGCAGTACTGGCTGTTTCTTTAGTGTTTATTTAGGCCTGCTGCTGGATGTTTGCTTTTAATTTTGCATAAACCCAGTAGTTCTGTTCCAAAGTCTTGTGATCTAAACCTTTATTCTTTTTCATTCGATGCTTGACGTGATCTCAACTGAAACATGAAGAGAGGGTGGGATAAAGGGTAGCTCCTCCCCTTTTTAACAAACAGCCATTAGGGTTTTGTTTCATCACAGCTCTGCCAATGAGAGCGGTTGAGCTCAAGCGCATCAAATGAAAAGCAAATGAGAAGCGTTTTGAAGGGGGCGGGGCATGTCAGATACTAGAGCGCATTGGAATTATTTCAATATTATTATTTGATTTCTGAGGAAGACGCTTGAACCAAGACTTTTTAAAGAGACTGTTCACCCAAAAAATTATAATTCCCTCCTAATATTACTCACCCTCAAGTGATTCCAAACTTTTATGAATTTCTTTCTTCAGTTGAACCCAAAGCAAGACACCAGCAGCCAATGAGAACAAACACACTATGGAATTCAGAGCTGCTGTTTTACAACATTCAAGATACTTTCTTGTTGTTCAAAAGAAGAAAGAAATTCATAAAAGTATAGAATCACCTGAGTGTGAGTAATATTGTGAGGGAATTTTCATTTTTGAGTGAACAGTCTCTTTAAAAAATCTTGGTTAGAAATCAAACAATAATATTGAAATAATTGGTCACACTTTATATTAAGTGGCCTTAACTAATATGTACTTACACAGGAATTAACAGTGTGTTACAATGTACTTATTGTGTAAATACATGTATTTACTGTGTACTTATGCTAGATTAAATGCATGTATGCAATTACATCTGTAATTAACTTTTGCAATTACATTTGTAAATACACTGTTGACCATCCCTTACACCTTGACCCACCCTTAAACCTACCCACACCACCAAACCTGTCCATAACCCAACCTCTATCCCAACTCAAAAGCACCACAAGTGTTCTCAAATACATTATAAACATAGTAAGTACATTGAATTTTATTTTTTATTTTTTGATGCAAGTACATAGTAGTTAAGGACACTTAATATAAAGTGGGACCAAATAATTCAAATTGTAGGCCTACAATATAGAAAAATAAACCAAATATAAGTTTTATTTGATAAATATTATGAACTAAACAAATACAAGTGGAGGATGAGTAATATCTTTTGCATAACTCTTCCTTTAAAAGTCATTTGTGTACATTGGTACACTGAGGTTTCTTTTCCAACCCAGCAGTAGTTCTGAACCTGGTGCCCTGGACTGTATCCTCAGCTCTTAGAGAGCCATTTTTGGATCTGGGTTACTCAACTGTTGAATAATTACTGTACCTTTGTCAAGCACAGGGTTTGTTGAGGTCGTTTGGTTAGCATATGCCTTCTACGAAATATGATTTCTTTCACCATGTTGTAACCCCCTAAACGGTATTTGTATTTCATGAATTCTAGAATGTCGATATGAGAATTAAAAATACTTGTTATTAGCTGGAGAGAATACGTTTAGACTAGTTAAATATGAATAAAATTGGGGTGGATGAGTGGTTTGTTAGCCCAGTGATGCTGATCAATTTGTGATTGTACGTATTGGTCATGGGTGACCTTTTATTTCTTGGAATTTTAGTAATTTATGTTAATGAATTATGTAAAAGGTATGTCTGCTTATGTCTCATCAAGGGCAGTTTGGCTTTGTTGTATTATAAATATATCAAAATATTCAGCCTTTCATTACATTATTTATAATTAAGTCTCTGCCTTTTTCATTGACTGATTCATCGTTTGGTTGAATTGTTAAAAAAAAAGCTGATTCAGAATCTTTGCAGATTTTAGAGCCCATTATTTTATTTTATTTTATTTTATCTAAATTTGTCTAAATGTATATGTGCTTATATTTTCCCAGTTATATTACTGACTAATATACAAATGTATAAAAGATAAATACAATTTGTTTTATTCTCTCATAATCAATTTACATTTTTGGTGTCATTCTTCCAAATTGTTTGTTTGTTTGTTTGTTTGTTTGTTTGTTTTTAAAAGTATATACAAACAAACAAACAAACAGTGTTTTATTGTAGTGTTTTAATGTAATGCACTCAAGTAAATCAATGAGAACAGCCTTACCTTGGACAGCTTTCAATGGCTTATATGTCTCTTCGCTGGCAAATTATATTTTATTTTAAGTATATATATATATATATATATATATATATATATATATATATATATATATATATATATATATATATATATATATATATATATATATATTTATTTATTTATTTATTTATTTATTTATTTATTTTTTATATTCTGCACAGATACTAACAAATCTATATAAAAATAATTATACTTAGTAGTTGGTAGTCTTTATATACAATGACTGTACATTTCAGTCTTATCTTCTCTTTTTCTAAATGTGAAACAAACAAACACACACACACACAAACACACACACACACACACACACAGTTGTACATCTATCTTTATGGGGCGTCCTTTAAATGTAAGGGTTTTTATACTGTACAAACTGTATATTAAATTTCTCTAACCCTAAATCCAACGCTCAAGGAAAACATTTTGCATTTTTACATTTTCAAAATATTTCATTCTTTGTGTAAAATGTAAGGAATATAAGATTCACACAATTTCTCAGTACCAATTACTGTACAAAAAAATGTACTGAACAATATAAACTGCAATAGCTATTATAATCAGCCAAAAAATGTTAGCTCTGTTAGAATAAATTAATGAGACTAAATATTAGCCATTTTATATATATATATATATATATATATATATATATATATATATATATATATATATATATATATATATATATATATATATATATATATATATAATTTGCCACCAAAGAGACGTGAGAGCCATTGGCAGATTCCATAAAAACTGTCCAAGTTAAGGCTGTTCTCATTTGTGTTCTTGAGTGCAGATTGGCTGTTGACAAAGAAGAGCTCACATCTGCAAATACATTAAAACTCTTTTTGTTTGTTTGTTTTTTTCA